>NC_089781.1:25902880-25907880 GCF_040412425.1 Macrobrachium rosenbergii
ATTTATTATAAGTGGTGGCGCAGTGGTATGATTCTTGGCTACCAGTCGAGAGGGGCGGTGTTCAAATCCCAGATGACTCGGATTGCGCCACTGCAAAAATCCGGTAGCCCGTCAACCTAACAGTCCCAAAAAACCCGAGAGGTTCAGTAGAATAGGTACCAGCCCTTGGGCTGAAGAGTTGAACAGCGAGCCTAGCGACACACTGGCCACGTGTCATAGGCATTGGAACCTGTCCCCACTGGCTGTGGTCCTAAGAAACAGGAGATCAGCGCCTGCCCTATGAGCCTACAGAGGAACAGGAGAACTTTAACTTTTTACTCAACTGCAGTTCATTCGGTTGTCATAAATATTGTTTGTTCCAATTGTATATTTCAATACACACGTACACTGGTTTTACTGAAAACCTCGTGTTCATGAACAAATGAACAAAATGGTGAAAAATGATCTAGAATTTTTCGTGTGAATATTTTCACAAAACTTTCCATTATAAGGGACGGTGACCACTAGCTATGCGACGCCAGCTCATGCTGCTAAATCAATCCGGGTAAGAAAAAAAAAAGAAGATAAACTGACTGTTGGTTTTCTCCTTGGTTTCTCCAAAGCCGGTCCTCTTCCCCGCCCCTTTTTAAAAATAAAAACCGTCACAGAACACGACCTTAAATCTCGAAATTGATTGGATATACGACAGCAAATGACCGATTATCTCGATAATGAATGGTTTCATTCATCAAAGTAAACGACTGACTTTATGACGGATGACTTAATTCCTGGGCTTAGAGAGAGAGAGAGAGAGAGGAGAGAGAGAGTACAAAATCATTTAATCATCGACAAATTGTCAGATCTAAAAGCTCCTCAGCACAGCAACTACATACTGCTCTTCCTTCTTTAAAAGAGGAGAGAGAGAGAGGAGAGTGAGAGAGAGAGAGAGAGAGAGAGAGAGAGAGAGAGAAAAGCTTACTTGAAGGCGCATTCTTTATATTAGTTGAATATTGTCCGATTTATGGCCGGTGGTAGTTTCATCCTACACGATCCCTTCTTTTATAAACTCGATGCCGGACTTTCGAAGAACTTCTCCTTCCTTCTACCTACAGTGAAAAGAGGGACTTCTTTTTTTTTTTTTTAGGCACGAATAACTGCCCCCTTTCATGAGCCATGATGAGTGCCTGACTTGGCGGAAAAGGATTAACGAATTCGTTGGTCGGGCGAACTTCGCGTTTATGCTCGTTCGTTTTCGTTTCTTGAAATTGATATATTGACCTGCTTTCTCCATTATTTTCTCTTCCTTTCTTTGTTTTTCCACCTTTCACTTGGGGCGTTCTGTGCTGTGAAAGCTTGCACAGCACACGTGTGGTCTTCTAAACCTTCTCCCATGCGAATGTGACATTTCTTAATAATAATAATAATAATAATAATAATAATAATAATAATAATAATAATAATAATAATAATAATTTCTAAGCCCTCTCCCACGCGAATGTGACATTTCTTAATAATAATAATAATAATAATAATAATAATAATAATAATAATAATAATAATAATAATAATAACTTCCTACTTAGTTGAGGATGCAGACATTTAACTCTGGATTATTAGTGTTACAATTATTAGTGTTACCAATAAAATTCCAAGAGAATACAACAACAATCAAAGATAACCAATGTGAATTTCTTATTTCAAAGGAGGTTATAAACCTGTCCAAAAGTAACTTTACCGCACACAGCCTTCATCGTTATAAAAATAAAAATTCCATTTATATATATATATATATATATATATATATATATATATATATATATATATATATATATATATATATATATATATATATATATATATCAACAATTAGCCAAACAACTTCAGTGCATATGTACTCATACTACTAGGGTTCGACTTCAGTAAGACGGGATGGTTCAGATTCCAGAGTTTCTAATTTCTATACTGCAAAGTTTTCGAAGATTTGCAGTCTTCTTCATCATGTACCGTTGCGCAGGTACCTGAAGAATCTAGATTCTAAACCATCCCGTTTTACTGAAGCCTAAGATATATATATATATATATATATATATATATATATATATATATATATATATATATATATATATATATATATATATATATATATATATATATATATATATACAACACAGTTGCTGATGGACAATTAAGATTTGCTCTTCTTGTACATATTTTTTCCCGTAATTTTCATATATAATTACATCTTCAAGGGCTCTAAAAAATAGATAAAAACAACACGTAATTAGCATAAGACTCAAACATGAAAATTTTTCACACCTAAAATTGTACATTTAAAAAACCAAGATATATTAAAATTCACAAACTATTGGACCAACCTTCCACCAGAGTAAAAGAACAATATATATATATATATATATATATATATATATATATATATATATATATAATATATATATATATATATATATATATATATATATATATATATATTATATATATATATATATATATATATATATATATATATATATATATATATATGTATATACAGTCTGTATGTACAGTCTGTACTGTCGCTGCAAAGCAGAACTCCCAAAGCAACCTTTGAAATGACAAAGTGACAAAAGCGTATCAAAACATCACCTCCATTTTCTGGATCTCCTGACTTCTGTCAAATCCCTCTCTCCTCGCTTCCAAATACCTCATCAGAGAATGGACGAAGCTGCTTTCCCGTCCCTTGTTCGTCAGTGAAACAACAAACAACAACAATCAACAGCAGGTTTGAGATGCTTCGCGTCTCGTTTGAAACAACGCGACGGGTTCAAAAGAGAGAAGTCGAGACGTTTCAAAAGCCTTCACTTGTACAAGGGTAAAGCGGTTTCAGAATTCAGAGCCGAGTTTACTTTGAAATCCAGGAAACGGTATATAATGACCTTAGCAACTCAGTCCATAGGAAATTTTTCAAAATAAATAAAAGTTCTCGTCCTCTAGAGCCCTGCTAAAAAAGGACGTTCACTTATTTATAAAAATGCCAATATGAAATTGGGAAATATATCACGTTTTCTTGAGAACTTTGACATATAAGCATTCATTCATTTATGAATATCCCAAGGAAATTTGAAAGACATATAAGCATTCATTCATTTATGAATATCCCAAGGAAATTTGAAAATAAATCAGGTTCTTTAGAGAACTTTGAAATATAAAAATTATTTTTGTACTTATTTCCACTGGAAATTTGAAAAGAAAAATTCCTTTTATTTTAAGAGAACTTTTTGACTGAAACATTCATTTGCATTTAACGTACAGTGAATTATTACGTTCAGAAATACGCAGGGCAGAAATCCCCTGGTAGGTAATGGCGAAGTATTTAAATGTACTGGTAAATATTACAAAATCTTTTTTGCTCTTCGGAAACTCTTTATGTCCTTCAGACAGGGTATGGGTTTCCCAAAAGCTTAAGAGTTTTTTTTTAATATCATGGGTATCTTTTTTTTTTTTTTTTTAATTATGCGTATCTTTTTTTTATTTCATATCTACATGGACCAAGGAAAAAATGCTTTAACAAAACAGGAACCGAATTATGTCAAGATTAGCGAACCCACTCGCAGTAGGGTTCGCTATTCTTTACAAGAAGATTATTGGGTTCGTTATTCTTGACATGGGAATAATCGGGTTCGCAGTTCTAGATATGAACACTTCGGTACCAGACATTTGATCTCCCAGGGTCTAGTACTAAACAAGGCGAAGTACATTTGACTCCCCAGGGGCTAGTACTAAACAAGGCGAAGTACATTTGACTCCCCATGGGCTAGTACTAAACAAGGCGAAGTACATTTGACTCCCCAGGGGCTATACTAGTACTAAACAAGGCGAAATACATTTGACTCTCCCCGCCCCCGGGCTAGTACTAAACACAGTGAAACAGTGTAGATGAATCACTGTTTCGCCGTGTTTAGTACTAGCCCTCATGTGGAACTGGAGTTCGGACCGGAAAGGGTTGGCCATTCTTGACATGGGGATCATTGGGTTCGCTGTTCTTGACATGGGGATGTCGGGGTTCGCTAATCTCGACATGAACCGAGCAACCCAAATGCGCAACAAGTACAAGAGAGAAAAGTACAGAACAGTACATCAGAAAATTATAGTAAATTTACAAACACCGAACTGTACTAGATACATACAAAAACAAACATGAGTTCAGAAATATGATAAAGTATTAAAACAAAGTGGCAGGGCAATTCAGAGTAAGATAAAAACCTAATCATTTAAACTGGGTTTATATGCGTGTATGGATGCCATAATTTAAAACACCTGCTATTGACACAGGTAAAATCATTAACATACCTCGACCACCGAAGGTCTCTCGGAGAAGCTTCCTTAGCCATCTGGAAAGGAGAAAGTTGGTGATAAAAAACAGTCGAGTTTTAAAACACAATTCATGCTTCATCTATTTTTATAGACATGCAAGTGGCCACTCTCCTTTTAAATATATATATATATATATATATATATATATATATATATATATATATATATATATATATATATATATATATATATATATATAATATATATATATATATATATATATATATATATATATATATATATATATATATATATATATATATATATATATTTATATATATATATATATATATATATATATATATATATATATATATATACCGCATCACGAACACAATGGACAGGATACATTACCATTTACAAATACAACGTCTGAATCATTCAACAGCTCAAAAAATATTCTGATCAAGGCTATTTTTTATAGATACAGATATTTACTAAGTCTATGAAAATATAAAAACCATAAAGTTATACAAGGCTATTTTTTATAGATATAGGTATTTACTAAGTCAATGAAAACATAAAAAACCATAAAGTTATAAAGTGTAAATACGCTGGCATTTAGAAAAAAATATTGGTGTTAATTCAGCCTTTCACGCCTCTTTCAACTTAAGTCTACAGCTTACTTTGCGTTCAAACCTCACCTTTTA
>NC_089781.1:25910380-25912880 GCF_040412425.1 Macrobrachium rosenbergii
AACAGAAAACAATCTCTCTCTCTCTCTCTCTCTCTCTCTCTCTCTCTCTCTCTCTATTTTTAATGACTACACTGATGCTTGAATCAAACACAGCCCCAATAAACTTTTACAGCAGAAAACAATATGACCAAAATATACACCCCGAAGCTTCATCTCTCTCTCTCTCTCTCTCTCTCTCTCTCTCTCTCTCTCTCTCTCTCTCTCTTTAATGACTGCACTAATGCCCAAGTCTAAAAACAGCCCCAATAAATTTTACGACAGAAAACAATATGACCAAATGTACATCTCTCTCTCTCTCTCTCTCTCTCTCTCTCTCTCTCTCTCTCTCTCTCTCTCTCTCTCTCTATATATATATATATATATATATATATATATATTTAATGATTGCACTAATACCTAAATCTATAAAATCAGCCCCAGTCAACTTTTGCAACAGAAAACAATCTCTCTCTCTCTCTCTATATATTGATATATATATATATATATATATATATATATATATATATATATATATATATATATATATATATATATATGTATATATATAAATATATATATATATATATATATATATATATATATAATTTAATGCTTGTGCACTAATACCCAAATCTATAAAAACAGCCCCAATAAACTTTAGACAACAGAAAACAAATTGACCAAACGCACAAAACCGAAGCTCACTTGTATATACGCCATCGTCCAAATTCTCACATATATAGGAAAGGGCCGCCCACTTCCATTGTGAGGCTCAACCCAGTTTAAAAGGATTGATTCAATAAGCCACATATCAATCACTGATCCTCTGGAACGATCCGGATCGTTACCGGAATTTCTTTCTATTGTCAACCTGGTCCGGGTGAGGATTATTTTGGGGGCATGGCGGTATTATCGATATGGTCCCTCGCTCGTCACTGCCGGACACTATTCAGAGGAGTAATGGCTTCAAAATAAATACATTGTGAAATAAATCTCAATTAAATAAACTGGATGTTGACGAGAAACTGCATGCCCGCACAAAATCCTACAAAAAATATTAAATATTAATAACAGGACCTCATTGAACCTAGACGGTATCTAGCGGTGATATTTATTCAGGGAAAGTAACAAGCTTGTAACGTTTCCTGAATAAATATCTCCGTTAGATACCATCCTGTTATTAAGTGTATTAATGCTCAGAGCTATTGTGTAAGTGATAAAGATATGTTTGTATATATATATATATATAGATATATATATATATATATATATATATATATATATATATATATATATATATATATATATATATATATATATATATATATATATATATATATATTAGTTGAAGTTATTGGGAAAGTTCAAATTAAAGCGACAGAATACCAAGTACTTTCTTGTATTTAAGATTTGTTAAATTACACGAAAGTACTTGGCAAACTCTGTTTTAATTTGAACTTTCCCAGTGGCTTCAACTAATAAACAAAATCACGCGCTTATTTTTGTGATTTCTCGGTGTGTGTGTGTGTGTGTGTATATATATATATATATATATATATATATATATATATATATATATATATATATATATATATATATATATATATATATATATATATATATATATATATTCAATATATATATATATATATATATATATATATATAAATATATATATATATATATATATATATATATATATATATATATATATGTATATTTATATATATACAGGTACATGCACATACATACATACATACATTACAGTCGTACCAGTAAAGGCAGGTGCCCCTTTGTAAACAAATCCAGATCGAGCAACAAAGCTCATAATCGGATCTCGGGAATCGGTCACCGATAAACTCCTCCCTCCCTCCCTCTTCCACCCCCTCCCCTCCTCCTACCCCCCTCCCCGAAACGCAAATTGACAGCGGGAACGACCGAGTGGTTCACGCGGTGGCGACCCCCTAATTGGATGCTCAGGTGACATGAGTTTCAATACTCAGAATTGGTTGCTGTGTCAGCCATTAGCCCACTCACTCCTTTTCGTAACTCGGCAGGATGGGGGAAGAACAATGAAAGAGTATCAAGTAAAAAAATTTAATGGGAATCATGTATAAAAATTAAATAAGAAATTAAATAAAAAATAAATTAATAGGAATGACAGACGAAAGTGAAAAAATGAGTGGAATCGTGTATAAAAGTGTGTCAAAACATTAAATAAAGTTAATTAATAAGAAAATATACGAAAGTGAAAAAAAATGGCAAGTAAAAAATGAATGTGAAACATGTATAAAAGTGTAACAAAAAATGAAGTGAGGAATAAATTAATAGGAAAATAGACGAAAGTGAAACAAAGACAAGTAAAAAAATGAATGGGAATCATGTATAAAAGTGTAACAAGAAAATTAAATGAAAAATAAATTAATAGGAAAATAGACGAAAGTGAAAAAATGTCAAGTAAAAAATGAATGGGAATCACGTATAAAAGTGTAAAAAAAATTAAATAAAAAATAGACATGAA
>NC_089781.1:25917880-25920380 GCF_040412425.1 Macrobrachium rosenbergii
AAGCGAGGGTCACTTCTCCCAAGAAAATCAACGTAATTACGTAAAATCGTATATAAATATGAGGTTATTTTGAATGTATTTAATTAAAAACAAATAGGCGGCTTATGCAAAAACCATTGTGAACCGCATATTACTCAAAAAGAAAGTAAGTTAGGAGTCCTAATTCGGGCAAAAAAATTTTTGAAGCAAGAATCACTTTTCCCAAGAAAATCAACGTAATTACGTCAAATCGTATATAAATATGAGGTTATTTTGAATGTATTTAATTAAAAAAAAAATAAGCAGCTATTGCAAAAAACCATTGTGAAAGGCAATCCGGTATCGCTGTGGTTCAAGATACGAGAAAATCGAGATAAAGATGGTCACAGCAAAAAGCGGATAGAGACTTTACCCCGGAAGAAAGAAACTGACCAAACTCTTCATTACAAAGTTCGCCATCAGAACAAAGTTTTGATTTACAAAGTTTATTTCTTTTTCTTTTTTTTTCTTTTACCCTATACTAGTCTTATATAAGACAAAACTCTCATCATCTCAGGTTTACGAAAATTATTCAGATTTTATTATGTTTAAGATTTAAAGCAGGAAACTGCTTTCGAATTATAGAAAACCATCCTCGAGTTAATTTTTAAATTATCGCAAAAATATGGATGTGGCAGTTTCATTTATCTCGCAATGCCTCCTGAGGCAGACCCTATAACATGAAAACCTACAGTTAAAAGTATTATATATATATATATATATATATATATATATATATATATATATATATATATATATATATATATATATATATATATATATATATATATATATATACTGACTGTTGACTAAAGATGTCTAATTCTTGTGAGAAAATGTGTCCTGTAAGTTTCGTGTTCTGAGACCATTCATTAAAAAAGTTGACAGAAAGTTCTTGCTGAAAGTCGTACATCGGATAATACGATATTTTGTTGAATAGCTCTTCATCGAATGCTCTCTCTCTCTCTCTCTCTCTCTCTCTCTCTCTCTCTCTCTCTCTCTCTCTCTCTCTCTCTCTCTCTCTCTCTATGTCTTTCAATATTTATTTTTTTTTATAATTTTCTTTCCCATAAATTTTATCCTACATATCTCAGCTCCAAATGCTGAAAATATTAGGTTAGCATTTATAATTTTTTTCCTAGAAACTTTATCATAAATATCTCAACTCCAAATACTGAAAATATTAAGTTAAACGAACTAGAAATATCCAATAATAAAAATTTGGATTCGTTTTAAGATTTTCAACTGCATTTATATATTTATTTTTCAGAATCTTATTTTAGCTGTTTTTTTTTCTTTGTGCATTCCGTTCTACCTCATTCAGATTAAATTTCAGTAACAATGAACTATTTTCATTAGACAACGATGCTCCCATCCCCCACGGTAATTTAGCCAAACTGGGAAATGATAAACTCCGTCAAAGGTAGTTTTCATTGAAGAATGATCATGTACCGTTTTTCCCTAAACATTTAAGTGTAGGGACAGAGATTGTTTATCAATTATGTTATTACTTGTTCTACTTCCACAACCAATATGTTGTAGGGAAATTAGACTTGGGGTCTTGCCTTATTACTACTATTGGTTAGGTTCAATATTATTATTATTATTATTATTATTATTATTATTATTATTATTATTATTATTATTATTATTATTATTATTATTATTATTATTCAGAAGATGAAACCTATTCATATGGAACAAGCCCACCAAAGGAGAATAGTAAACGCAAAAAATTGTAAATAAATAAAATTCTGGAATCTTTTAAATAGAAAAAAAAAAAAACTTCGCATGGTCCCTATGAGTCTAATTCCCAGGAATAAAAGGGAAAAGTAGAATTTAAACGTATTAAGGAACAGTGCCTCTGGGCGCCCCCTCCCCCGACTCATCACACAAATAAAAAATGTTAAAAAATAAAATTTAGGGTAATGAGGAAAGCAAATGCGTTAAGCTAGCTCCAGTTGCCATAAGAACTAGGCAAAGTAGCATCTGCTATGCTCCAGGCTCGAGCTGGAAAACTGGAAAGACATTACGGAGTTTGAAGACGTACGTCAAAAGGAGTACCATGGAAAGAGACTCCACTCACTGCCGGGCCGGAAACAGCTACTCCACAACCTACTCCGCAAGCAACTCCACGCCCTCACGCCAATCGACAGCAGGCAACATCCATCCGTCACGATGCAACAGAGAAAATGGACGCTAATGACGATTCGCGCCCCTTTTTTCCTCGCACGGCCCCGAGTCTTCAGTCATCGCCCGCATCCTGCACCCGCGGATTGGCCGGCTAATCCTTATGCAAATGCAGTGAAAGCACGGAGCAAGCATGAGGTTATTAGTGGCTGCAGTTTTTACTCGAGGCGTTTGTATCTTTTTTTTATTTGATCTTGCGTCTCTCCGAACCAGGGAGGTTCTCCTCCAAGTGGCTTCTCATTGGCCCTCCTCCATACCGTTCAATTACCCGTATGTCATCTCGCCTGGAAAG
>NC_089781.1:25925380-25937880 GCF_040412425.1 Macrobrachium rosenbergii
CAACCTCTCTCTCTCTCTCTCTCTCTCTCTCTCTCTCTCTCTCTCTCTCTCTCTCTCACACACACACACAATCATAAAGTCCCAGCTGCAATTTCGGCATTTTTTCTCCCTCTGCATCTCACGTTTCAAACCAAATTCACAATATTATCCTCTGGCTTACTGATTGTCCGTCTGCGAACCAATCAAGCTGTTACGGAAGGTAAAACATTCAAGAGAGCTGTTATAGTCAAAAGTTTTCGATAGACAAAACAAAACAAAAAACTGTATAGACGAAAGCTGCTCCCCCGAGGGCAATCATACAGCTAGTTTCAAGCAGAGATCTTATTAGTTTTCGAGAAGATATCGTGTATGATGCTTCAAGATGAGATTCTGTTTTTTTTTCTAGTAAGATGACCTGATATACTGATTAATTCACCCAAATGGCGAAATGTGGATTCCCATCACCAAAGAATGGAGAGAGAGAGAGAGAGAGAGAGAGAGAGAGAGAGAGAGAGAGAGAGACTGCGGGCTAATATATCTATGAACAGACTGAAATGGCAAAAACACTGTGGTACATAAATAACAACTTGTAAACAGTTTGAGAGAGAGAGAGAGAGAGAGAGAGAGAGAGAGAGAGAGAGAGACTGCGGGCTAATACACAGTACTTATGAACAGACTGGAATGGAAAAAACACTGTGATACATAAATGATAACTTGTAAACAGTTTGAAGGAGAGAGAGAGAGAGAGAGAGAGAGAGAGAGAGAGAGAGAGAGAGAGAGAGAGCTGGCTAACATATCCATGAACAGACTTAACGAGAAAAACACTGATATATAAATGATGACCTATAAACAGGTTGAAGAGTCACACAACAGAGAGAGAGAGAGAGAGAGAGAGAGAGAGAGAGAGAGAGAGAGAGAGAATAACAATTATCCATAACTTATAACCTATACCTATGCGAATTTCTCCCAACACTAAATATCATGAAACCTAAACCACCCCATCAATTACAACTTCCTCTCGGGAGTAGTAAAACAAAATGAACCTTGACCTTTTTATTTTTTGCCCTTCTAATTTCAAGATGGCTTAAATGGTGACCTGGAACCTTCCCATGTTTCCAAATCAAAGCGGATTTTGCAAAGCAGCTGAAGTAAAGGTTGGAAGGGAGGAAACTCATGGGAGAAAAAGTTGAAAATGAAACAAGCCTTATGGGTAATAGTTGGAAATGAGAAAAGCCTTATGGGTAATGGTTGGAAATGAGAAAAGCCTTATGGGTAACAGTTGGAAATGAGAAAGGCCTTATCAGTGGTGGCTGGAAATGAGGCAAACTTTATGAGTTATGGCTGGAAATGAGACAAACCTTATGAGTAATGGCTGGAAATGAGAAAAGCCTTATGGGTAATAGTTGGAAATGAGAAAGGTCTTATCAGAAATGAATGGAAATTAGAAAAGCCTTATGGGTAATGGTTAGCAATGAGAAAGACCTTATCAGTAGTGGCTGGAAATGAGACAGACTTTATGAGTAATGGCTGGAAATGAGACAAGCCTTTATGAGTAATGGCTGGAAATGAGAAAAGCGTTATGGGTAATGGCTGGAAATGAGAAAAGCCTCACGGGTACTAGCTGGAAAGGAGCAGAGCCATTAAAGTAAGAGATCGGAAAAAAGCAAAATCATTAAGAAAGGCGCTGGAAAGGAGCAAAACCATTGAAGTAAGAGAACGGAAAAGAGCAAAATCATTAAGTAAGGGACTGGAAAGCAGCAAAACCAGTGGTAACAGATTGGAATGGGCAAAACCGTTGGAGAAAGACTGAAAGGAGCAAAACCATTAAAGTAACAGATTGGAATGGAGCAAAACCATCAGAGAAAGACTGAAAAGGAACAAAACCATTAAAGTAAGAGATCTGGAAAGAGCAAAATGATTAAGTGCGGAGCTGGAAAGGAGTAAAACCGTACAAGTAAGGGAATGAAAAAGTGCAAAACCATAAAAGCATAGATTAGAAAAAGCATAACTGTAAGAGACTGAAATGAAGCAAACCCATAAACTCAGAGACTGAAAAGGAACAAAACCACGAAAGCGAAGATGGAAACAAGCAAACCTTCAGACGTACAGGCCAGAAAGGAAGAAAATCGTAAAAGCGGAGGCTGGAAAGGAACAAACCAATGACAAAAGCTAAGAAACAGAGGCTGAAAGGGAGAAAAATCATAGATGAAGAGAGCAAAAAGGAGCAAAATAATGTAAGATGAGACTGGAAAGGAACGATGACATAGAGCCAAAGACTGGAAAGGAACAATATAAGCAGAGACTGGAATGGAATAATGTCGAAGAACCAAGTACTGGAAATGAGCAAAACCGTGTAGGTAGGGACTGGAAAGGAACAATGTCTTAGAACCAGGCGCTGGAAATGAGCAAAACCGTGTAGGTAGGGACTGGAAAGGAACAATGTCTTAGAACCAGCCGCTGGAAATGACCAAAACCGTGTAGGTAGGGACTGGAAAGGAACAATGTCGTAGAACCAAGTCTGCGAATGAGCAAAACCGTGTAGGTAGGGACTGGAAAAGAACAATGTCGTAGAACCAAGTGCTGGAAATGAGCAAAACAGTGTAGTTAGGGACTGGAAAGGAACAATATCGTAGAACCAAGTACTGGAAATGAGCAAAACCATGTAGGTAAGGACTGGAAAGGAACAATGTCGTGGAACCAAGTACTGGAAATGAGCAAAACCGTGTAGTTAGGGACTGGAAAAGAACAATGTCGTAGAACCAAGTCTGAAAATGAGCAAAACCGTGTATGTAGGGACTGGAAAGGAACAATGTTGTAGAAAGGAGGGCCGGAAAGAAGCATATCAATATAAGTCTAGACTGGAAAGGAATAATATCGTAAAACCAAGGGCTGGAAAGAATCAAAACCGTGTAAGAAGTGGCTGGAAACAAGCAATCCCTAGAACGGAAGGCAGGAGGGGAAAAGAGAAACAGACGCAGAGGCTGGAAAGAAACAAAACCCTGGAAGTAGAGTCTGAAAAGTATCCAAACCGTCAAGGCAGGGGCTGGAAAACACACAAAACCATTAAATGACAGTATGGAAACGACCATAAAACAGAACAAGCAACTAGAGAGGAACAGGAAAGGAACAAAACCACAGAGGAAAGCGCTACATATGAGAAAACCCGTAGAACTAGAGGCTGGAGAGGAGGAGAACCTCACTCTTGAGAGCCACAGGATATGACAAACGACCATTTGGACTAATGGTACGAGGCCCCCCGGCCCCCAAACACCCACAACCCCCTCCGATGGAAGTCATCCCTCCGAGAAATACGACAGAAATTATTTAATGAAAACGACCCAAAAGTGTAATTAAATAGACCGAGGTTGCTGTTGACACAACCCACCATCTCCTCCTCGCCGCCCGGATAAACTTCCCGAAGACTCGGACGGGGTCGTAATGACGGCGAATTAGGACGTGCACATGACAAAATGAACCGGCCCGGGAAACAGCCCCGCACTTTGGGGCGGACGTTAAATTTCGGGAAACGACACGATAACCCGCGAAACCTCCCGTCGAACATGATGGCGGGTATCATTTGGGGCCCGCTATCATTGCTGATAATGACGGGGCCCGGGCCGATGCCGCGGACTATCATTTCGGGAAGTTGTTGGGACATATTTCATGCGATAACGATGGAAGAACACGA
This sequence comes from Macrobrachium rosenbergii, assembly GCF_040412425.1. Lineage (NCBI taxonomy): Eukaryota > Metazoa > Arthropoda > Malacostraca > Decapoda > Palaemonidae > Macrobrachium > Macrobrachium rosenbergii. The sequence continues at coordinate 25,929,048 of NC_089781.1, forward strand.
AAGAACGAGAGGAGAGGAAACCGCGCGCGCGCGAGAGAGAGAGAGAGAGAGAGAGAGAGAGAGAGAGAGAGAAGAGAGAGAGAGAGAGAGAGAGCCAAGAGAGAGGGGGCCAAGATATTCTCTATCATGTGAAATAGGCATGTTAGGCAAATCATTAAAGGCTTAATTTATGATTTTATATATGTATAGAGAGAGAGAGAGAGAGAGAGAGAGAGAGAGAGAGAGAGAGAGAGAGAGAGAGAGAGAGACAGAGAGAGAGAGAAGCAGGATATTCTCTCTCATGTGAAATAGGCATGGAAGACAAATCATTAATAATGATTATATAATAATGATTATATATATATATATATATATATATATATATATATATATATATATATATATATATATATATATATATATATATATATAGAGAGAGAGAGAGAGAGAGAGAGAGAGAGAGAGACAGAGAGAGAGAGAGAGAGATATCAAACGAATCACTGGGTGCACGAGACCAAGATTAGTTTAGAATATGACAGGGCACCCGACAGCGATAAACTAAACCACAGCCATTGTAAAAGCCTAAAGAGAACAAGCACCGCTCGCAGCGTTTGCAAATTGCAGACAATACGCAATCACATAAAAGCAAATTATAATGAAATGGACTAAGGGTCAAAATAAAGATGCATGCCTGCAGCTCTCGCCAAAGTGGGAATGTGACAAGTATTTCATGGTTTAGCTTACATGGAGTATACAGAAAGAGAAGACCGAATTGCTGTGTTCCTGTCGGTTGTGTGGATGATGAAAATTTCCACACTGTGAGAGAGAGAGAGAGAGAGAGAGAGATGTCGCTGCTGAAAGTTTCCACACTAGTGTGTGTGTGGAGAGAGAGAGAGAGAGAGAGAGAGAGAGAGAGAGAGAGACCTTACAGACCTTACAGACCTTACAATTCGTTCAGGTTGCCCCAGGTCCCTCAGTGTGAGGCACCTTTGATGTCTACCAGAGAGTTGCTAACGCAGTATATTTTGCATCTTCCAGTCTTGGATGGTCTGGGATGCATCTTAGATATTTGTCGAGCTTATTCTTAAACACATCTACGCTCACTCCTGTTATGTTCCTCAGATGAGCTGGTAGCGCATTGAGACGCTGCATTATCGATGCTGGTGCGTGGTGGATTAATGTCCTGTGTGCTTTCCTTAATTTTCCTGGTATAGTTTTTGGCACTATTAATCTACCTCTGCTTGCTCTTTTGATAATTTTAGTTCCATGATGTTTTGTAATTCCTTCTATCTGTTTCATGCTTGAGAGAGAGAGAGAGTTTCCACAATAGTAAGTTTCCACACTTGTGTGTGTTTGAGAGAGAGAGAGAGAGAGAGAGAGAGAGAGAGAGAGAGAGAGAGAGAGAGAGAGAGAGAGACTGTCAAGGAAGAAATATTAAAAATGATATACAACAGCAAAGAAAGAAGGGGACAGACCCACCTGTTTCTTCTGCAGCTGCAACAGACTCTACTCGCTTCTAGTACATTATCACAAGAACAGTTTGGAAACAAGGAAGAACGAGAGAAATACAGGAAGGATGAGAAACCAAATGACAAATGACTTAATTCTAAAACGAATAAAAAACAAGTAAAAAATGAGCCGAAGTTTCTTCGGCGCAATTGAGCTTCATGTACGTCGTATAATCAAGGCCACCGAAAGTAGATGTGTCTTTCGGTGGTCTCGGTATAATGCTGTATGAGCCGGGCCCATTAAACTTTAACCACGGCCCGGTGGTGGCCTGTCCTATATCGTTGCCAGAAGCGCGATTATGACTAACTTTAACCTTGAATAAAATAAATATATAAATATAAAATAAACACTACTGGGGCTAGAGGGCTGCAATTTGCTGTGTTGGATGATTGGACGGTGGATGATTAACATATCAATTTGCAGCCCTCTAGCCTCAGTAGATTTTAAGATCTGAGGGTTGACAGAAAAAGCGCGGACAGAAAAAAGTGCGGACAGAATAAAGTGCGGACGGACAGACAAAACTGGCACAATAGTTTTCTTTTACACAAAAAAAAAAAAAAGAAGGAACATCGTAACAATATAAGCGATATTAACTGATGGAGAGCTGCTGGAATACGGGCTTCTTCGAAGCAAGAACCCGTGCTAGCGCAAAGACGCCTTGAACTAAACTGTCGAGGAGTGAAATCTAAGGATAATGATTAACTGGAAACTAAGACACTGCTGAAACGGAACTGGTACCGTTATTCCTATACAAAAGAATACAATTGAAAGTATCATAATTCTATTAAGAATGCAACCTCTCTTCTTCCGAACATTACTAACGTGTAGACGTCTTAGAAATAACCTGGAATCAGCAATACTTTTATTATTATTATTAGGGAACATTGACTTGAAATTCAAGCTTCGAAAGGTAATGAGAAAAACAGATCAAATATTGAAAAAAAAATTAATTAATAAATTAACAAACATATAAATGAATAAACAAAATGTAACTAAATTATTAAAATACATAGGGAATTGTATTAGGGTAGTAATGCCCTGCATTTTGATATATATATATATATATATATATATATATATATATATATATATATATATATATATATATATATATATATATATATATATATAAATATACAATCAACTATATTTCGAAGTTTAACCCTGTAATATAGAATCTCACACGAAATTTCAACATCATTTTTCTTCGTGAATAATGAATAAAGAAGGAACATTAAAAACGCGCGAAAGAATTAACTGAAGAGACAAAAGAAAGATTAATCTGTAAACACAATTGCCAAAGCAGAGGATCGTCCCTAATTGCGACACTACGCGAAGGAAAACAATGCAAGCATAAACGCTGACAATAATAAAATAAAAAGAAAAACGTGGTCTTTCAAAGTCTAATAATATTGTCCGGAATCTTCATAAACAGATACTCTTTTCAAAACATTAAAAAGGGGGAACTATAACAGCGTAAACACTGAAGAACGTTTAATGATAAACTGACCTTCAAATCTTCAAAAAACTAATTTTCAATAACGATGACAATACGAATGAAAAAAACCTACAAACACATGCAAGAACATTACAAGAATTAAGGAAAAATAAAAAAAAAAGGTTAATTGCCCTTGAAATCTTAAAAAAATACCTTTTGGTTTTTTTACACACTTCGCGGCATCCGATAGCAAAGGATGGAAAGCCCAGGTAACTTTATCGCTGGAATCTCACAGGTATTTCCAACTTGACCTCGATTTCCATGAGGTGTGAAGTTTTGCCCTTTGGATTTTCGTTTGGGTGTATTTTTTTTTTTTTTTTTCGCCGGAAAGGAAAACGAGATATAGGAAAACAACTCATGCTGCAGGTTTATTTTTATTTATTTAATCTCACTCGGAAATGATCGGGAGACGCGACACACTTGTCATTTTTCAGTGACCATGGAATATTGTAAATAGAAATTATAAATATGCATGTGTTTTTTTGTATGGAATGTGAGTGTAAACATATGAGATGAGATGTGTGTATGTATGTGTATATATATATATATATATATATATATATATATATATATATATATATATATATATATATATATATATATATATATACATATATATATATATACTATATATATATATATATATATATATATATATATATGTATATATATATATATATATATATATAATATATATATATATATATATATATATATATATATATATATATATATATATATATATATATATATATATATATATATATATATATATATATATATATATATATATATATACAATAAACGGAAGAACAAATTAGTACCACTTCTGCTAATAACGTTAAATATCACATTATACACATCTCCTTACATCAGTTAGTAATTATGTATAGTGTAACGTATCAGGGGACATTGGTAAACACTGGATTAAATAATACACGAAAAATAATTCAGAAAAAATGTTATGCACCAGAAAATAACCTCGAATCATGAAAAATCACAGGAAACCACACATAAGTACTAAAAAAAAATAACCTTCATAAATTAAATTTACCATTAATGAATCACATCATTATCACGTCAGCCTTCAAAAATGGCTGCTTGCTTCAGCCTCCTATTCCAACCACGCCCAAAACTTTACAAAAAAGAAGAAAAAAAAAAGCTTAGTAGATAAAAGTCAAAATCAATTTGAGCAAAACTATTACCACCCCCAAAAAAGAAAAAAAAATTCCCGCACCATCCGACCCCCGAAAAACTAGATAAACTCACATAAAAGAGAGAGGAAAATTGGATAAAAGCTATACCGTGAGACGGCGAGGAAAAAAAAAAAAAAAAAAAAAAAAAACTAAATTGCGGGTATTGAAAACTCGCCAATATTGACCCGGCCGGTAATTCTATTGGAATGGAATTTAAAAGATAAATGTCTGTTGCATAACTGAAATCCAATGTTTATCTCGGGATTGGGAGAGAGAGAACGTCTGGAACGGGATGGAAAGGAGAGCTGAAGTGGCGGTGGGGGCCGGTGGGAGTAGAGAGGGTAGGTTACTAATAGGTTTGGGGGGAGGGAAGAGTGATAGAGACTCATGGGTGGAAGGGACATACGCACTTTCTCTTAATTTAGAGCCGAACAAGGTTTATAGTTCATTGTCAAGTGGGGCTTGCCACGTCCCACTGAGAGAGAGAGAGAGAGAGAGAGAGAGAGAGAGAGAGAGAGAGAGAGAGAGAGATTCGTTTAAATATGCCTCTTGCAGTGACCACATTCCTTTTTTGATTCTTTAAAGATTTCCTTTCATCATTACATAACATGGACGGAAAATTCTTAAAACTTCATAAAAAAAAGGCAATTTCCTTTAATCCCTTTATATATCAGTGCAGTGCTTTCTCTGCTTTCCAGACTTCCACGTAAACCTTGAGAAGGCATCTAACATAGAGTACAGAGGCGAACAATTTCAATCTAATAATATGGCAACAAGTAGGAAATTCGTTGTTACAATGCTAGGAGATGTTGCATCGCGGGGCTGATACACAGCTCTCAGAGGTTAAGACTTTTGACTTATTTGACTGGAAAAGAAAAGGAGAAGTCGGTCAGTCTGTGTTGTAGTCGAGAAAAAAATGAAGAGTAGCTGGAAGAAAAGCAAAATAATATCTTGACCAGATGGAAATTCAATTGATGTCTTCGCTCACAGAACAGAAATTGCATGACACAGTTGATGGTGATGATTAAAGACGCCATACAGTCACACACACATTAAATATGTATAAATATATAAATAAATGTATATATATATATATTATGTATATATTAGAAATATATATATATATATTAATAGCAACAATGGCTTTTAGAAATATATAAATTTATTAATAGCAACAATGGCCTAGATCTTCTCAATTTCCTCTCAAACACACACTCTTATTAAGGTCTAATTATTAGTGCTACACATTTAAACGTGATCGACTAAGGTCAATATAGGTGAGGAGAGAGAGAGAGAGAGAGAGAGAGAGAGAGAGAGAGAGAGAGAGAGAGAGAGAGAGAGAGAGAGAGTATTCTTTACAAATATACACGCTTTTCTATCCCTGGTCAACCGCTTAGGTATATCCACGGTCTAGAAAGTTCTACCTAGACCGTGGGTGTATACTACACTCTGTACACTTTACACCCCAACTACTCAACGAAAATACACAAATATTACCACCAAGTCAAATTCACACAGCCCCTGGGTTTACAATTAATTACAATCAGCCAACCTTGTGTGGGACGCAACAAAGCCATCTAGATTTCCAGATGAGTGGGAGGGGGGAATATTGTTTTTGAGAGAGAGAGAGAGAGAGAGAGAGAGAGAGAGAGAGAGAGAGAGAGAGAGAGAGAGAGAGAGAGAGAACATAAACAGGAAAAAGACTAGAGGAGACCGATTATGCGTTTATCAAATTTGCTTGTGACCTTTTGAATAAATGAATCATGAAATTTAGGCTATAATTTCCAGTACTGGGGCACTCTCGGCCATTTAGGGGACTCTCGGTCATTTGGGCCACTTTCAGACATTTGGGGCACTTTCAGCCCAAATTTGGGACACTTGCAGCCATTTGGGGGCACTTGCAGCCATTTGGGGTACTTTCAGACATCTGGGTCACTTTTCAAAACATTTGGGTAACTTGAGCCATTTGGGGCACTTGCAGCCATTTAGGGCACTTTCAGCCATTAAGAGCATCTAGCCATTTGGGGCACTCTCAGCCATTTAAAGCATCTCTGCCATTTGGGGCATTCACAGCCATTTTGGGCACTTTCAGCCATTTAGGGCACTTTCAGCCACTCGGCCCTCATAACAGTGAAAATAGGAAGTATGAATATTTGGACAGCGAGATAAAAAGATCCAAAAACTAACGGAAATGAAGAACGAGGGTCTGAAGGCGAAACTGGGAGAAAACCCAGCAGTCGTACAAAGAAGTAATAGTTAGAGAGGTTGGACAACAGGACAGAAGAAAGGAAGAGGAAATGGAGGTGGAGTAAGAGGAGAAAATCGATGTATACTCAAACACACCTGAAAATGAAATGTAGATGAGGAACTGAAAAGAGACAAAACACACTCGCTCTAAAAACTTCGACATGGGGAAAGCATCGATTGAAAAGTATTAAAAGCATCGATTGAAAAGCATTAAAAGTGTACCCAGCGTACCCACAAAAAAAAAAAAAAAAAACGGCTGTATGACACCCACACACGCAAAAAAAAACTATGAATATATTGTAATCATACCAAATCCCGACCCCAGGAACGCTACGTAACCTACCAAAGGTCAGACCAAGGCACCGCAATTCTTAATACTTATAATAGGTTACTGGTATGGGGACTGGTTGAAGAGGCATGCGCCGGGCTGGACGACGGTAAGTCCTAGCGTGGAGTTCATTATTCGCAAAAAGGAACTGTTACACAAACAAATAATAAATTATACAGGGATTATCATTGATGACGTTGTTAAAAGAAACAATAATTATGCAATAATTATAAATACATACATATATATATATATATATATATATATATATATATATATATATATATATATATATATATATATATATATAAAACTTGAAATAATTAAGCTCATTAAGAAAGTTGATACAGACCTAGGAGCCCCTATGTGAAAAGGGGAAAAGCAAAGAAAGGACTAAAAATAAAAAAGGCAATAAATACGCATTTACAAAAGCATCATTACAAATCAGAAAACACACGCAAACTATTCCAGAGTATTGCGCGCGCAACTGTGATGAAATACCGCTTTCATTAAGGACTGGAAGCTGACACTTTGCTAAAAGAGTAGCAGGCCTGCCCACGGCTCTGTTGGTGTTGGTTGGTCAGAGTCCGGAGGACCACAACATGCCTCCTACTTCCTGTCACGCCTTATCACGCTTCCAATCAGTTTTAGGGAAAGGCACAACACTTCCCTGATCTAAACCAATCAACCAACCAGCACGGGAAAAGTACAAGACTTGAGGTTAGTTTAAGCTCCCTCACGACAAAAAAAAAAAAAAAAAAAAAAAAAAAACTTATAGAATATAGGAATGGAATGGACTATAGAGCTTAGGCCAAAGGCCAAGCACTGGGACCTATGAGGTCATTCAACGCTGGAAAGGAAACTGAGAGTAAGTAGGTTTGGAAGGTGTAACAGGAGGAAAACCTCAAAGCAGTTTCACTATGTAATTGTTAGGAGAGGATGGGTAGCAAGATGTAAGGAAGATGGCACTACCCACCAAAGGGGTACAGGGCATCGCTAAAAATGGCATTTTTTCCCATTTTGGTTTTGATGTTGATTATGCTTGCTGGACACAAGAAAACCGCAAAAATAATATGTTTTTATATGCATGACGTCACATACAGAGGAGTTCTGAGAGTCTTCCGACCGATTACTGAACCACAGGCGGCATCCATTACCTGAATTTTTTTTTTTATTTTTGAGTGTGTTCACAATTTCAGCTAGAATATTTTGATACTATTCCACGGCCTTACATGATTCATACCATATTCCATATTCGACATTTGGAAGAAGGGAAACAAGAAGCAAACATACCGTATTTTTCATTTTAAGCCGTTGAAACTCATTACAGGGGTAAATTCTTGAAAGACATTGCTTTTACAAATAAAGACCTCGGTAATTAAAAGAGCATTGTGTACAGTATTTAAAAAAAAAAACTACATACGGGATTTCAACGCTATTTGAGCACAATAGGGTGGCTACGAACTAGTAGATCCCCCTATAACTCTTAAGCAAACACAAACGAACAAACAGTACAGTCATTTCAACCTAATCTTTTTGTACAGAGAAATAATGGGGAACAAAACGCCCAGACATTTTTCCGAAGCGGAGCAAATCTATTGTTCTCCATCCGTATTCCGTTCTAGCTAATTAATTCAGTATACTTGGGAGCTATGGGTGAGTAGAAAGGGTACCTTGAGAGAGAGAGAGAGAGAGAGAGAGAGAGAGAGAGAGAGAGAGAGAGAGAGAGAGAGAGTTAGTATCTTGCATACCTCGGCTACTAATTAGCGTATGAACTTAAGTGCGGAAAACGTTAACAATATTAGCCGTTTCATACACCTGCACAAAGACTCATAAACAGCATACCTAACCACTCTAAACACACTGGGCCACTCACCTCCACCTTGCAGGGATTCTTGCACTTCCTGAATACTAAGACCCTTCCTTTCCATTACCTCTTCTGACCCTTGACCAAGCCCTTTCTAGGTTTTCTTTCCCTCCTCAAACTTAATTCTTCCAGATTTTACACTTTTCACCAACCAGTCATCCTCCATTCTTCCCACTCTTTCTGGACATCTCAGGTCATTGTGATCCATC
>NC_089781.1:25942880-25957880 GCF_040412425.1 Macrobrachium rosenbergii
AGATAAGAACTGAAGTGACTGTTTTGTGCTTAAATATTCGAAAGGATAAATAAGCCATGTAAACGATCCATGAAAATTGTATATTATACGTATGCTTATATATGTACGTTCGTGTTATGTATACATATTATTATATATACATATATATTATATATCTATTATATATACATATATGATATATATATATATATATATATATATATATATAAAAGTATAATATATATATATGTATATATATATATATATATATATATATATATATATATATATATATATATAATCTATATAAAAATATAATATTTAAAACTGAATCACGAAAATAGACGTGATATATATATAAAATATATATATATATATATATATATATATATATATATATATGATTGTAAAGTATTTGAACCAATTAAATTCACTCGAATAAATATATCGGAAGTTCCTCTGATCTACCGACACCCTAAAATATTATTATTAAGTATATAATCTATGAAAAATATAATATTTAAAAGAGACGTTCGTTAAAATTGCCTTTCCGCTGATTGGAAATCGTACGGAATATAAAATCCCCTAATATTTATTATTAAGTAAAAAGAATATTTCCTCCGAAAAATTTTCGGGATAAAACATTTCTGGATCCTCCCAAATTTCGCCAAATCGAGTTATGCTTTTGTTTTTCGACCCAAATTGTCCCGGAGAGGAAAAATTTCCTCCGAAGGAAAAGTTCATCGCGTTTGAGGAAAACATTCCTTGCTTTGTTGTCGGACGGAAAAGGAATTCAATAAATGTAGAAGAAAATAATGACAATAAAATTCACAGGGTTGCGCAACACGAACGGGGAACCCTTGCGAACTTCAGTTTTGTTTAAAAAAAAAAAAAAAAAAAAACACGCACACAAAAAACAAAACAGGAAAATTAACAATCCACGGATACGGATTCTTAAGAATACATGTTCTAACAACTGCGAAGTAATGGTTTTGTGTACGGAACGTTCGAAGTTCACGATACATTAAGCATAAGGGCTAACGGAAAATACAGGTATACATATATACATGCATGCATACATTACATATATATATATATATATATATATATATATATATATATATAATATATATATATATATATATACATATATATATATATATATATATATATATATACATATATATATACATATATATATACATATATATATATATATATATATATATATATATAATATATATATACTTAAGAAATATATATATATATATAACAAATATATATTAGTTCCTTTCCACTTAAGAAAGGATGTTTAAATGAACAAAGACCACAATAGTTAGGTGCCAAATTTACATATTTTTAAATGCTGAATATATATCGGATATATATATATATATATATATATATACTATATATATATATATATATATATATATATATATATATATATATATATATATATATATATATATATATATATATATATATATATATATATATATATATACATACAACTGCGATGTGTCGCAGTCAAATTTGAACAATATCTTGAAAGCACTGATGAGACACATGATGTCGGGATGGAATTAAACTTTGGCAAATCAAAACCACCTCATAATATCGTTACGTTTAAGGGTCCCGGAAATGACCCATGGCGTTGCGCCTTGGCCCGTCCCGCCTGATACACAGGAACCCGTCTAAATTATGTTTAAATATATTGACTTATGAAACTTGTTGACACAATGACAGAAACAGCGCCACAGAGACTCCTGAAGTCGAAAGGATGGAATATAAAAATTAACCCAAAGGCCTGACACGGACCTACAAGGTCATTCAGCGCTGAGGGGGAAATTGAAAATAGAGAAACAATTGTCAGAAGAGGGTGGACAGCAAGATGGGAAGTAAGAGAATACGAATGGAAGTACAGTAAAAGGATGAAAGGGGTTGCAGCTAGGGCACTAACCCCCCAACCACCCGCCCCCCTTCTGCGGGGATTGAAGAAGTAAGACCACATGTTGATGATGATGTATGTACAATCTATAAGGTTCAGATTGGCTGAAGGGCAAAAGGTCACTGGTTTCAATGAGAGCGATGGAAGAAGAAGAAGAAGAGGAAGAAGAAGAAGAAGAAGAAGAAGAAGAAGAAGAAGAAGAAGAAGAAGACCAACCGAACCAACCCCTTAAGAGAAATTATAAAAAAAAAAAAAAAGACCAACAAACTCAAATACCCCGATGAAAAAGAAGCAGTTAGAAGTCTCACAAAAAGGGAGAGGGAACAAGAAAAAAAAACCATTAAGACGAAACGAACCCCCTAATACTGAAATGGATTATTTACCTGAACAAACATAACAGATTATTTGCGCACGTTTCTGGCCGAATACCAAAGGCTGGGCATGCGCGGTAGCATGCAAGACAAAAATCAGTCTCGCCCACTCCCCTCCCGCTCACATACACACACACACACACTCACACACACATTCCTTATAAATATGAGAGAGAGAGAGAGAGAGAGAGAGAGAGAGAGAGAGAGAATTTTTTTACTAAGGGGGAAGGCAAGAGCTTTTATAGCAGCATTAAGCAGAGAGAGAGAGAGAGAGAGAGAGAGAGAGAGAGAGAGAGAGAGAGAGAGAGAGAGAGAGAGAAAATTTTTAACTAAAGGACGAAGGAAAGAGCTCTTATAGTTGCATTAGAGAGAGAGAGAGAGAGAGAGAGAGAGAGAGAGAGAGAGAGAGAGAGAGAGAGAGAGAGAGAATTTTAACTAAGAGCGAAGGAAAGAGCTCTTATAGCTACATTCAGCATGAGAGAGAGAGAGAGAGAGAGAGAGAGAGAGAGAGAGAGAGAGAGAGAGAGAGAGAGAGAGAGAGAATTTTAACTAAGGGCGAAGGAAAGAGTGAGCTCTTATAGCTACATTCAGCATGAGAGAGAGAGAGAGAGAGAGAGAGAGAGAGAGAGAGAGAGAGAGAGAGAGGGAGATTTTAACTAGAGAGAGAGAGAATTTTAAAGGAAAAAGAGCTCTTATAGCTGCATTCAGCATGTGAGAGAGAGAGAGAGAGAGAGAGAGAGAGAGAGAGAGAGAGAGAGAGAGAGAGAGAGAGAGGAGAGAGAATTTTAAGAGAGGGCGAGAGGAAGAGAGCTAACTTATAACTTATAGCATGCATTTAGCATGAGAGAGAGAGAGAGAGAGAGAGAGAGAGAGAGAGAGAGAGAGAGAGAGAGAGAGAGAGAATTATAAATTATAACCATGGGAGAAGAGAGAGCTCTTATAGATGAATTCAGCATCAGCAGAGAGAGAGAGAGAGAGAGAGAGAGAGAGAGAGAGAGAGAGAGAGAGGCAGGCTTGAAAATCATTCTGAGTGCCTGTACAGAGAGGCGAATCGAGGGTATCCCGTCTATCGGCCATACCACGCCCCTACACCTCCCCCTCCCCGAACATCTATCCCCAGACCAATCCCATACTCTATTTCCCTTCCCTTTTTTCGACCCACCCCCTATTTCTCTTCCCCCTCCCTGAAGACCCCTTCCCCCTACCAATCCCATACTCCCTGTTCCTATCCCCTTTTTCCGAATCATCTTGCATTGAGATGTTGACGGAGCCGATTAATTACACCCCAAAGCAAACGAACTCTTTCCCCCTCTCTCCTCTCCGCTCGTAGAATCAACAAAGCAACTGTGTGATTTGATATAAAAAAAGAAAAAAGCCTCGAGTTGAAAAATGTATGCAGGAAAAACGAACTGGAAATGAACTCCCTCACACATACACACACACTCTCTCTCTCTCTCTCTCTCTCTCTCTCTCTCTCTCTCTCTCAAAAAAAAAAAAAAAAAAAAAAAAAAAAAAAAGACTGGAAATGAACTCACAACTCACACACGCATACACACACATTTTCTTTCTCTCTCTCTCTCTCTCTCTCTCTCTCTCTCTCTCTCTCTCTCTCTCTCTCTCTCTGTTCTTTTCAAACAAGATAACAATCAATCATGTCAAACTTAAATTAAGTATAAAATGATAACTTTGTATTATCTAGAACATCAAAATGACATTTTATCAAGGAATCTCTGTTCTTTTCAAACAAGATAACAATCAATCATGTCAAACTTAAATTAAATATAAAATGATAACGCTTTGTGTTATCTCCCAGAACATCAAAATGACATTTTATCACATGAGGACTATTTCTCTCTCTCTCTCTCTCTCTCTCTCTCTCTCTCTCTCTCTCTCTCTCTCTCTCTCTCTCTCTCTCTCTCTCTCTCTCTGTTCTTTTCAGACAGGGTAACAATCAATCCTGTCAAATATTAAATTAAATATAAAATGATCACGCTTTGTGTCATCTCCCAGAACATCAAAATCATATTCTATCAAATGAGGACCATTTACATTCTGTTCTCTCTCTCTCTCTCTCTCTCTCTCTCTCTCTCTCTCTCTCTCTCTCTCTCTCTCTCTCTCTCTCTCTTAAATTTCAATGGAACTTCCAAAAGAAAAAAATTACAAATGTTCATATGTCATCAAAATACCTAGGTAAAGGCGATACCAAACTGTTTAGTGCAGTAGAACTAATGAAAGTAGGTGCAAAGGTACGATAAACTCTCTCTCTCTCTCTCTCTCTCTCTCTCTCTCTCTCTCTCTCTCTCTCTCTCTCTCTCTCTCTCTCTCTCTCTCTGTTCTTTTCTTTTCAGTAACAATCAATCCTCTGCAATGTAACTGACAATAAATTATTTTAATTCCAAAACATCAAAACAATATTTTATCAAAAGAGGACCATTTACACACACACACACACACACACTCTCTCTCTCTCTCTCTCTCTCTCTCTCTCTCTCTCTCTCTCTCTCTCTCTCTTTTTTTTCCTTAGTAACAAGGGAATCGACCTGAAGTGAGCACGCAGTAAATTTTAATGATGTCGAAACACTGTGTAGCCAAAAAACACCCGGATAATGTAATGTACATATTAGTTCAGCAATACTAGGGGCCGAAAGGAAATGATTACCAGTTTCATTTAAATAACTCTCAACAAAAACCATTGAGTAAATACTCGTTATGTTCGAGGAATACCTCTTCTCCTGCGAGTGTTTTTAAAGACCTCTTCCCCAGTGAATGTTTTTAAAGAAGATTAATACTCAAAAAAATATTTTATTTTGAAAGGGATTAGGTCATTTGGAAGTTCTTTTGAAAAGGGAAAATTGCGTCGTATTGTAGATTTTAAGAATATGATAGCAGTGACATTCATTCGAAGGTGCATTGGCGCGTGCATGAGAGACAGACATTCAGACAGACAGTTTTGCATGCAAGGTCTAGAATACAGTACATTCCTAATCTTATGGAAATTATAAGTATATTAATAAAACCTATAAAATTTCATAATATATATTATATATATTATATATATATAAATATATATAAATATAATATTATACATATATATATATATATATTTATATATATATATATATATATATATATATATATATATATATATATATATATATATATTATATATATATATATATATATATATATATATATTAGTCCCATGCACTTCTCATTACTAGTTGCTGAGGTTAACAAAGGCACAAAGGAGCTTCAATGAACGTGCCTGAAGCATTCAGACTCACTTCGGGATCGAACCCACACCCTCTCCGTGATGAGTGATGAGTGAGCTATATTCATTCTCCTCATACTTTTTGCTTTCGCTTCAAAATGAAGGCTCAAAACGATACAACCTGAGGTGAGTCTTTGCAAGAAATACCTCACGACTTCAAAAGCATTTATAAAGGGTAAAAAAAAAAAAAAAAATACTGGTTAAGCAAAGGATTGAAAAGTTAACGATTAAAATCCCAAAATAATCTCACTGTTTACTAACGTTTAATTCATAGAACAATTTTTTTATTTTTATTTTTGGAGGGGAAAGGAAAGCGAAGAATAAACTTAAAACCTAGATTACTGTGACAACATGACAAAGGCTTTCAAACAAGGCCACCCGTTAGCGAGAAGGGAAATTTGACAAGAAAAATATATATATACAATATTGTTCAGCTTGCCAGGGAGCGAATTGCAGCTTTCCCGCCGACAAAAGGATGCGGAAAGTGCTATAAAGGACCGCAGGTTGACGGTGGAAAGACGGGAAAAAGGATAAAAAAAAGGAGGAAGGAAAAATGTGCACCAAAGGGCCCCTAGGGGCGGGAACCCCCGCCACAACAGCTGCCTTCGCTCAGGTCAAACAAAAACACCCAAAGGGGCTTTTGCTGCTGTTTCTTTGACGAGGCCGTTCGCCATTATGCAAAGATCAAATGAAATTATAAAGCTTTCGTGGAGTTGGTTTGCCCAGAGGCATTGTGTGTGGGAGCTCGCTCTCTCTCTCTCTCTCTCTCTCTCTCTCTCTCTCTCTCTCTCTCTCTCTCTCTCTCTAATATACCTCTTCTGTATTATTACATGGTTATTGTTAATTTAATTTCAAGACTCCAAAATGCTTTCCATGCCAGTGATCATCGAAATTTTAATGTCATAGCTCTCTCTCTCTCTCTCTCTCTCTCTCTCTCTCTCTCTCTCTCTCTCTCTCTCTCTCTCTCTCTCAAATATGCCTCTTCTTGTTCATTTTAATATAAACATATAAAGATTCATGTGCCAGGACAATGTTTTCTCATGCCAGTGATCATCAAAATTTTAATGATCATAGCCCTTTCTCTCTCTCTCTCTCTCTCTCTCTATCTCTCTCTCTCTCTCTCTCTCTCTCCCTAAAGTACAGTTACTTTAGTCATCATATTTGTAAACATATAAAGAAAAAGTTTGCAACGTCAACATGCCAGGACATTGTCTCTCTCTCTCTCTCTCTCTCTCTCTCTCTCTCTCTCTCTCTCTCTCTCTCTCTCTCTCTCCTTAAAGTACAGTTACTTTAGTCATCATATTTGTAAACATATAAAGAAAAAGTTTGCAACGTCAACATGCCAGGACATTGTCTCTCTCTCTCTCTCTCTCTCTCTCTCTCTCTCTCTCTCTCTCTCTCTCTCTCTCTCTGCCCCCACCCATCTTTCCATCTGGGAAGGGCCGTCTATAGCCCAAAACATCTGAATTATTCAAGATACTCGTTATTCTAATTGTAAACACTCCGTATGGGGGGTCGCGGAGACATTGTTTACCCGGTTTGAAGTTTCATATTTTCCTGGCAGAGATGCCAGCTACCATTTTTCTTCTCGCTATTTTCAGACAAAGCTCTTGGAAGACGCTGGATGCTGCTTCCGGGCACGGTAACAGGTGGAATAGCAAGGTAGGTAGGTAGGTTTCTCTCTCTTTCTCTCTCTCTCTCTCTCTCTCTCTCTCTCTCTCTCTCTCTCTCTCTCTTGTGCTAGGTATTTGTTTAATGTTAAACTTTCATCTCTCTCTCTCTCTCTCTCTCTCTCTCTCTCTCTCTCATGATTCTGCCAGTATTTGTTTAATTTTATTTTCAGGTATTTTCTTGTAAATCTCTCTCTCTCTCTCTCTCTCTCTCTCTCTCTCTCGCGATTCTGCCAGGTATTTTCTTGTAAATCTCTCTCTCTCTCTCTCTCAAATGTATGTGTATATATATACTGTATATGTTTAACTAATTAAATTTGCTTCCTTTTCTCTCTCTCTCTCTCTCTCTCTCTTTCTCTTCTCTGTTGATTCTGCCAGGTATTTTCTTGTAAATCAAATGTGTGTATCTCTCTCTCTATATGTTTCTATGTATATATATATATATATATTTATATATTAAATATATATATCTCATGATTCTGCCAGGTATTTTCTTATATCTCTCTCTCTCTATATATATATATATGTTTATATATATATATAAATCTCTCTCTCTCTCTCTCTCTCTCTCCAAATGTATGTGTATATATATACTGTATATGTTTAACTATTAAATTTTGCTTCCTTTCTCTCTCTCTCTCTCTCTCTCTCTCTCTCTCTCTCTCTCTCTCTCTTCTCTCTCTCTCTCTCTCAAACACAAAGACACAACGATCTCAAATGTATGTGTATACAAACATGTTTCAGCTTCTCTCTCTCTCTCTCTCTCTCTCTCTCTCTCTCTCTCTCTCTCTCTCTCCTCTCCTCCATGTTGAACAACAAGCAACATGACATCAGCTTTCCTCCAACCTAAAACGCTAAATATTTGAACAACAAGCAACATGAGAAATTTGACGACCTAAAACGCTAAATATTTCGAGAGAATTTCCTTAAAAAGATACATATATGGATTTATGAATAACATTCTGGCGTCATAGAGGTTTGGTGACATTAGCAGACATCACAAGAAAAAATCTCTTCGAATGTGGAAATGACTTTGCATTAGGTGAAATGTTTTAAGATGTATGAAACAAAATCTGGCTTAAAGTTTACTCACTTGTGTCGTTTAATAACTTTAAAAACATGTAAAAAATGCGCCGAAGTCTCTTCGGCGCAATCGATTTTCTGTACAGCCACTACAGCGGCTAATCAAGGCCACCGAAAATAAATCTATCTTTCGGTGGTCTCGGTATAATGCTGTATGAGCCGCGACCCATGAAACTTTACCCGCGGCCCGGTGGTGGCCTATCGTATATCGTTCCCAGAAGCACGATTATGGGTAACTTTAACCTTAAATAAAATAAAAGTACTAAGGCTAGAGGACTGCAATTTGGTATGTTTAATGATTGGAGGGTGGACGATCAACATACCAATTTGCAGCCCTCTAACCTCAGTAGTTTTTAAGATCTGAGGGCGGACAGAAAAAGTGCGGACAGAATAAATTGCATCCCTGTAGCCTCAGTAGTTTTTATTTTATTTAAGTTTAAAGTTAGCCATAATCGTGCATCTGGTAACGATATAGGATAGGCCACCACCTGGCAGTGGTTAAAGTTTCATGGGCCGCGGCTCCTACATCATTATACCGAGACCACCGATAGATAGACCTATCTTTGGTGGCCTTGATTAAACTCGACTGTGGCGAAGAAACTTCGGCGCATTTTTTACTTGTTTTTTATTTACTTCAAAACTCTCCCTCAACCATATGACAGAACTAAACCTGCTCCTTATCTCTTCCTACTATTCAGCTGCAACGTCGACTCTTAACTTGGTGTAAAAAAGTATTATGCTTACATGACACAAAAGTCTTCACAAATCTCATATATCTAACATAATTAACAAGTTGCCGTAGGAATACAAAAATGTCACAATTCCTCGAAACTACAAGAACACGGGGGAGAGAGAGAGAGAGAGAGAGAGAGAGAGAGAGAGAGAGAGAGAGAGAGAGAGAGAGAGAGAGAGAGAGAATTCCTGAAACTATAAAAGCAGAGAGAGAGAGAGAGAGAGAGAGAGAGATAAAAGAGAGAGAGAGAGAGAGAGAGAGAGAGAGAGAATTCTCGAAAAACTATGGGGAGAGAGAGAAAGAGAGAAAGAGAGAGAGAGAGAGAGAGAGAGAGAATTCCCCGAAACTATAAAAACAGAGAGAGAGAGAGAGAATTCCTCGAAACTATAAAAACACACACACACACAATTCCTCGAAGCTTAAAAGCACACAGAGAGAGAGAGAGAGAGAGAGAGAGAGAGAGAGAGAGAGCGCCAGCGCCTGCGTTTGCGTCTGTTTGTAAAGCAAGTTCCTCTCATCACGATCAAGTTAATAAACAAAGCCGTGGCAAAGCCAAGGGTCCGCGGCCCTTGTAGGTCATCTGCTCAAACCTCATTCCTGGGCCGTAATAATTTCCGAGGGGAGGGGGGTCACCGTCCAAAAATACGGGGGTTCATAACCCACGCCTAATTTGGGTTCGCTGGGGCAACGTAACTCATGAGCGGAGCGAGAGATATATTATGTGTGCTGGCCAATGAATTAACAGATGCTAAGTAGCGCGTCAGCCGGGGAAATAATGGACGGGAAATTAAACGGGAAAAATAAACAATTGAAAATTAGACGGGAACAATAAACAATTGAACATCAAGTGAAAATTAACAATTGAAAATCAAGTGAAAAATAAACAATTGAAAGTTGAACGGGAAAAATAAATAATTGAAAATAAAGTGAAAAATAAACAACTGGAAATTAAAAGGGAAAAATAAACAATTGAAAATTAAACAGGAAAATTAAAATTAAGTAAAAGAGACAAGAAAAATAAACACAAAATAAACACAAAAAACAAAACCATAAAAATAACAGCGTAAGGAAACTGGAATGACTTTAAACGAAAGGAATAAAAAAAAACTAATAAAAAAAAAGCAAGCATGAATTAAAAGCAAACAAATCAAAACAAAAACGTAAGAAAACTGGAATCACATTGCATAAAAAATAAACGAAAATCTCACGTAACCCGATTAACAGAATCTGTGAGAAAATCACGAGTGGAAAAGAAGAATTGCACAGCGAATACGATCAATATTTACCCACGTGAAAGTTTTTTGGATCGGGTGATCGCTGAAACACAAAGCAACAGGGTAAATCGTTGGTCATAACTTCGCCAAAAACAAGACACCGACTGCCGGCGTGACTTGAAATGTAGATCCGGTCTGATTCTTATCTTGTCCGTGGAATGAAGGCAAACACACGTACACTTGACCTAATGCATAATGAGTGTTTACTCATATGTATGTGCAAAGGCAATATAGAAGTATGCATGCATACATACATTATACACGCAGACACATTTGTAAATTAGTGTGTATATATATATATATATATATATATATATATATATATATATATATATATATATATATATATATATATATATATATATATATATATATATATATATATATATATATATATATATATATATATATATATATATATATATATATATATATATATATATATATATATATATATATATATATATGTTAACGGCAGATAGCTAAATGCACTTAGGGACATTTGATCACCCAGGGGCTAGTACTAAACAAGGCAAAATACATTTGACCCCCCGGGGGCTAGTACTAAATAAGGCAAAATACATTTGATGCCCCGGGAGCTAGTATTATACATGGCAAAATACATTTGACCCCCCAGGGGCTAGTACTAAACAAGGCAAAATACATTTGATCCCCTAGGAGCTAGTACTGAACAAGGCGAAATACATTTGATCACCCAGGGGCTAGTACTAAGCACGGCAAAATACATCTGACACCCCCCAGGGGCTAGTACTAGACACGACGAAACAGTGTAGGTGAGTCACTGTTTCACGAGTTTAGTACTAGCCCCTGGGGGGGTCAAATGTCCCTAAGTGCATTTCGTCATCCGCCTGTATAGCTACAGCACTGCAAGAAAAGGTGGTTCGATATTTTGATGCGGCAAAAAAATTGGTGGATCGAAAATAAAGGAAAATAATTTTACCTTCGAGGAAGAAAACAAAAAAAGTATCTTTGTATATACGGAAATCTTCTACCTCACGAAATAAGGCATTGCTTTTATCTGTGAGAAAAAATCCTTTCACAGGCTTTGAGCTAAGAGCAAAGGAGAATCTAAGATACAGGAATCTTCCAGAGAGAGAGAGAGAGAGAGAGAGAGAGAGAGAGAGAGAGAGAGAGAGAGAGAGAGAGGAACCACTTCATTAACTGGATACTTCCGTATCAGACTGCAAGGTGAAACCACCTCATTAACAAGTATCTTGTAGCAAAGAGAGAGAAAATAATGGTAGCTCCTTCACAAACTCGGATCTTCTAAGAACGGGCGCACAGAAAAGGGGGTCTAAGAAACTGGAATATTCTGCGAAAAGACAAAACTAATAGGAATCCATTCTAATACAGGAAACTGTAGTACTTGAATGGAAGGCTAACGTAACAAAGTTAAATAAAGGTATTTTTTCCCAAAAACAAGTAAAAAATGTTCCGTTTTTCCAAAAAACAAGTAAAAAATTATCCGTTTTTCCCAAAAACAAGTAAAAAATTATCCGTTTTTCCCAAAAACAAGTAAAAAATGTTCCGTTTTTCAAAAAAACAAGTAAAATAGGTTCCGTTTTTCCCAAAAACAAGTAAAAAATTATCCGTTTTTCCCAAAAACAAGTAAAAAATGTTCCTTTTTCCCAAAAACAAGTAAAAAATGTTCCGTTTTTCAAAAAAGCAAGTAAAATAGGTTCCGTTTTTCCAAAAACAAGTAAAAATTATCCGTTTTCCCAAAAACAAGTAAAAATGTTCCTTTTTCCCAAAAACAAGTAAAAAATGTTCCGTTTTTCAAAAAAACAAGTAAAATAGGTTCCGTTTTTCCAAAAAACAAGTAAAAAAAATTTCCTTTTTCCCAAAAACAAGTAAAAAATGTCCCGTTTTTCCAAAAAACAAGTAAAAAAGGTTCCGTTTTTCCCAAAAACAAGTAAAAAATGTTCCGTTTTTCCAAAAACAATGAAAAAAATGTTCCGTTTTTCCCAAAACAAGTAAAAAATGTACCGTTTTTTTCAAAAACAAGTAAAAAAGGTTCCGTTTTTCCCAAAAACAAGTAATAAAATGTTCCGTTTTTCCCAAAATACAAGTAAAAAATGTTCCGAAGTTTTTTCGGCATAATCGAGTTTTCTGTACAGCCGCTACGGCGTATAAAAACCAAGGCCACCGACAATAGATCTATCTTTCGGTGGTCTCGGTATAATGCTGTATAAGCAGCACCCGTGAAAACTTAACCACGGCCCGCTGGTGCCCTATGCTATATCGTTGCCAGAAGCACGATCATGGCTAACTTTCACATTAAATAAAATTTAAAATACTAAGGCTAGAGGGCTGCAATTTGGTACGTTTGATGATTGGAGGGTGGATGACCAACATACCAATTTGCAGCCCTCTAGCCTCAATAGTTTTCAAGATCTGAGGGCGGACAGAAAAAGGACCGACGGTCAGACAAATAGCCATCCCCATAATAGTTTTCTTATACAGGAAACTAAAGATGACAATTGCATTTCTGATTCAAGACTAAGAAGTTAAATTTGGATTAATCTCTAAATCCCAGTGAGTATTTTAAAATCTGTCAGGAAATATTTCTATTTTTTAGGACAGTCGTCAAGACTAACTCATTTCAACGAATGACTTTGAGCGAATTGTTTGGGACAGAAGTCACCTGCGAACAGCCGAGCGAAATATTTGCAAAATTTGACTGTAAATGTAATCCATATCAATGCATATCTGCAAAAGCCTTCTTGGTTATTTGCTTTAGTTATGAAACGACATTGCATTTCTTCTCACGAATATATATATATATATATATATATATATATATATAATATATATATATATATATATATATATATATATATATATATATATATATATATATATATATATATATATATATATATATATATATATATATATATATATATAGCCCACAGAAACCCCAAAATGTGCAAAATGAAGGCTATATTTCAGAGACCAAACTATCTCTCTCCTCAGGCAAATACATATACATATACCCATACACATATTATACATATATATGTATATAGTATATATATATATATATATATATATATATATAAATATATACAGTGTAATATTTTATATATATATATATATATATATATATATATATATATATATATATACACTAAATACCTCACATCACAGTCATAACTAAATGAAAAAGATTAATGCAGCTAACAAAGTTTCAGTAATATTTACAACTAAGTATACAGCGTCCCGAACACACCCAAAAGCAAAAAAAAAAAACCGTAAATCATTTACAAAATTTATTTCAGGTGCATTCATTATCCCTTCCACTCATGTGCTAAGGATTGCCACATTCATTTATAAGCAAGGAAAATTTAGGAGAGGAGTCGGGAAAGGGGATGGGGTGGGGGTGGGGTATGTGGGGTTGAGGGGGGAAGAGAGACGGACGTACTTTGTCCTACCAAGAAATATTTTTTGGAGCCTCACTTGAAATAAACGGTCACTAATATTATATATACATACATATATATATATATATATATATATATATATATAAATAAATATATATATATATATATATATATACATACATATATACATAAATATATACATATATATATATATATATATATATATATATATATATATATATATATATATATATATATATATATATATATATATAAATATATAAACTGTACATATATAAACTCCATCCAATCAGCCCAGTCTAATTTTCATAAAAAAACAAAGGCATAATCCAGTTACTAATTGGGTAACTTGAAACATACCCATCTGGAGTTTATCAGTGGTTAAATGTTTGTAGATGGGGGAAATTTTATTTGCCATTGGCCCGGAGACTTCAGAGCTTACACTGAACAACCTCAACAGAAAACAAAGAAGATGGAGGAAGAGAGAGTCGGGGGGAACGGGAAGAATGCAGAGGGGAAGAGATGTGAGAAGGGGAAGAGATGTGAGAAGGGGAAGAGATGTGAGAAGGGGAAGGTAAGAGAATGGAAAGAGAAGTGAGAAGAAGAAGACATTGGGAAGAGAAGTGATAAGGGGAGGACACTGGGAAGAGAAGTGAGAAGGGAAAGACATTGGGAAGAGAAGTGGGAAGGGGAAGATGAGAGACTTGGAAGTGAAGTGAGAAGGGGAAGATGATAGACTGGGAAGAGAAATGAGAAGGGTAAGATGAAAGCCTGGAAAGAGAAGTGAGAAGGGGAAGATGAGAGACTGGGAAGAGAAGAGAGAAGGGAAGGTAAGACACTGGGAAGAGAAGTGAGAAGGGTAAGATGAGAGACTTTGAGGAGAAGTGAAAAGGGGAAGATGCAAGACTGGGAAGAGAAGTGAGATGGGGAAGATGAGAGACTAGGAAGAGAAGTAAGAAGGGGGAGATGCAAGACTGGGAAGAGAAGTGAGAAGGGGAAGATGAGAGACTGGGAAGAGAAGTGAGAAGGGGAAGATAAGAGACTGAGAAGAGTAATGCGAAGGGGAAGATAAGACACTGGGAAGAAAATGAGAATGGGAAGATCAGACACAGGGAAGAGAAGTGAGAAGGGAAGATAAGAGACTGGGAAGAGCAGTGAGAAGGGTAAGATGAAAGCCTGGAAAGAGAAGTGAGAAGGGGAAGATAAGAGACTGGGAAGAGAATTGAGAAGGGGAAGATAAGAA
>NC_089781.1:25962880-25970380 GCF_040412425.1 Macrobrachium rosenbergii
AAAAAAAAAAAAAAAAAGAGAGAGAGAGAGAGAGAGAGAGAGAGAGAGAGAGAGAGAGAGAGATTTAGCTCCATTCTGCAATCTGAAAAGTGAGTTGAGAGAGAGAGAATCTAGTTCCATTCTGCAATCTGAAAAGTAAACTGAGAGAGAGAGAGAGAGAGAGAGAGAGAGAGAGAGAGAGAGAGAGAGAGAGAGAGAGAGACTTGATCCGTGTCTGTTAAGCCTTGTGAGAAATCGTTCCCTTAATTTAAAAAAACGCTGCAATGTTCAAACCCACACTGTACATACAAAAAATATCCGGCTCCAGTCTCAAAACAACAATTAAGTTATCTACAAAGCGATTATTCCCTATAAACAAAACAATTAGATATCTACAAAGCTATTATTCCCTATAAACAAAACAATTAATTATCTACAAAGCGATTATTCTCTATAAACAAAACAATCAGTTATCTACAAAGCCATTATTCCCTATAAACAAAACAATCGGTTATCTACAAAGCGATTATTCCCTATAAACAAAACAATCAGTTATCTACAAAGCAATTATTCCCTATAAACAAAACAATTAGATATCTGCAAAGCAATTATTCCCTATAAACAATCAGTTATCTACAAAGTGATTATTCCCTATAAACAAAACAATCAGTTATCTACAAAGCGATTATTTCCTATAAACAAAACAATTAGTTATCTACAAAGCGATTATTCCCTATAAACAAAACAATCGGTTATCTACGAAGCGATTACTCCCTATAAACAAAACAATCAGTTATCTACAAAGCAATTATTCCCTGTAAACAAAACAATTAGATATCTACAAAGCGATTATTCCCTATAAACAAAACAATTAGATATCTGCAAAGTGATTATTCCCTATAAACAAAGCAATTAGTTATCTACAAAGCAATTATGCCCTATAAACAAAACAATTAGATACCTACAAAGCTATTATTACCTATAAACAAAATAATCAGATATCTGCAAAGTGATTATTCCCTATAAACAAAGCAATTAGTTATCTACAAAGCGATTATTCCCCATAAACAAAACAATTAAATATCTACAAAGTGATTATTCCCTATAAACAAAAGAATTAGTTATATACAAAGTTATTATTCCCTATAAACAAAATAATTAGTTATCTACAAAGCGATTATTCCCCATAAACAAATCAATCAGTTATCTAAAAAGCGATTATTCCCTATAAACAAAACAACTAGTTATCTACAAAGCAATTATTCCCTATAAACAAAACAATTAGTTATCTACAAAGCGATTATTCCCCATAAACAAAACAATCAGTTATCTACAAAGCGATTATTCCCTATAAACAAAACAATTAGATATCTGCCAAGCGATCAATACCTTTTAATAAAACAAGATAGAGAGGTCAACGTGTACACAAATTCCCATGGAGTTAACTGTCTTTCCTGCGAAGTTGATCTCTCGTTTAATTAAAAAAAAAATATATTAGGATTTTTATGCTTCACAATTCTGGTTAGGCCTATCATCCCTTCGTGAGCGACAACTATAATTAGCCTCGTAACTTGCAATATAAATGCTCAACGGCAACAAGATAAGAAACTCATCTCTGATGTAAAATAAAATTATTCTTTATATATAAACTTTGCAGGTGATCTTACAGTCACAATACAAAAGCAAATATGGCAAAATTTGAACGGTCCTCCACTATGGAAACTGCTATCGGCAATTCATTTTATAAAGGAAATACTGCGGTGAGTATTCCATCTATAGAAAATACTATGGTGGTTATTTAATTCATTATAATAAAGAAAATACTGCAGTGACCATTCCAATTGTCGAAAATGCTACAGTGATTATTTAATAAATTATAAAGAAAATACTGCAGTGATTATTCCATCTAGAGAAAATACTTGTGATTATTTAATTCATTATAAAGTAAATACAGCAGTGATCATTCCATCACTAGAAAATACTAATGATTACTTAAATCATTATAAAGAAAATACTGCAGTGATCATTCTATCTACCGAAATACCATAATGATTATTTAATTCATTATAAAGAAAATACCACAGTGATCATTCCATCTACCGAAAATGCTATAACGATTATTCAGTTCATTATAAAGAAAATACTGCAGTGATCATTCCTTCTACCGAAAATGCTATAATGATTATTCAATTCATTATAAAGAAAATAACACAGTGATCATTCCATCTACCTTAAATACTGGTGATTATTTAATTCGTTACAAAGAAAATACGGCAGTGATCATCATCCTATCGAAAATACTATAGTGATTATTCAATCCATTATAATAAAGAAAATAATGCGGTGATTATTCCATCTATCGAAAACACTATAATGATTATTCAATTCATTATAAAGAAATAATGCAGTGATCATTCCATCTACCGAAAATACTAGCGATTATTAGTTCCTCGCTGGTTGAGTGGGTTCCGTTCTCAGCTAGCACTCTGCTGGCCGCGAGTTCGAATCTCCGAGCGGCAAATGAAGAATAAGAGAAATTTACTTCTGGTGACAGATATTCATTTCTCGCTATAATGTGGATCGGATTCCACAATAAGCTGCAGGTCCCGTTGCTAGGTAACCAATTGGTTCTTAGCCACGTAAAATAAATCTAATCCTTCGGGCCAGCCCTAGGAGAGCTGTTAATCAGCTTAGTGGTCTGGTTAAACTGAGGTATACTTACTTACTAGCGATGATTTAATTCGTTATAAAGAAAATACGGCAGCGATCACTTCTACATTGATAACTCACATTAAAAATCCTATTCAATATCTCTTAGTCCACTGTTGATAAAATGCTACAGCGATCATTCCCCAACGACAATATTGCTCTTACATATAAACTTATATAAACTATCAAGCGACCATTTATCCACTACAGCAGATCAGTAACATCAAAGGCGGAAAGGTTCAATTTTACCTGTAGCTGCATGGCAGGAAATGAACTTTACATCCTCCAGTTTAATTTCCGGATTCACGTTCAAGAAATTATCCAGCTTACGTCAGGGATTAAAATATAAAAATCTAAAAAAAGCAAAGTATCTGATGCCTTTTCATTCGTCCTGCCGGATTTGTGGATTACTGCGACGCCTGTGTGTGTGTGTGTGTGTGTGTGTGTGTGTGTAAAGACCACTAGACGAGATATATATATATATGTATATATGTATATATATATATATATATATATATAGATATTATATATATATATAAATATATATCATACGCAAAAGTCAAAAGCCATTTCGCATCAGATAACAGTAAGTTAACCAGCATGAAATGAATGGACATTTACCTATATCATACCCATTACCAGTTTGCTTGCCCCACTCAGGCAAATCGCCTACGCAAAAATTCTTCTTCTTCTGACAAAAAGTTTTATCTACGGCCTTCCAATCTTCCTCCTTTTTAAGGAAAATGGCGTAACATCCTGATACTGATTCCTTAATGCTTTCCATTGCCCGTAATGCTTTTCAAGACCAAAATAACTCTCGCCAGCTTAAATTTTGACAGTTGCTAAGAAGAATGTTTCTGTTTCCCAACACGTTCAGTGTACAGCTCGAAATTGGATCGGACCTATGTTTGTCTCCTCGTTCACCCTCTAAATACGGCTCGAATTTGGGATCGGATCTATGTTTGTCTCCCGTTCACCCTCTAAATAGGGCTCGAATTTGGGGTCGAACCTATTTCTGCCTCCCGTTCAGCTTCAAAATACTGCATGAAATACGGTCGAACCTATATGATCGGCATTCACCCTCAAAATACTGCTCGAATTGGGATTGAACCCATTTCTATTCCCTAATTCACCTTCAAAATACTGCTCGAATTAGAATCGAACCTATTTTTGCTTCCCATTCACCCTCAACATACTACTCGAATTTGGGATCGAACTTATTTTTGCTTCCCATTCATCCTCAAAATACT
The DNA here is from genome assembly GCF_040412425.1 of Macrobrachium rosenbergii. NCBI lineage: Eukaryota > Metazoa > Arthropoda > Malacostraca > Decapoda > Palaemonidae > Macrobrachium > Macrobrachium rosenbergii. The sequence continues at coordinate 25,966,819 of NC_089781.1, forward strand.
GTTCGAACCGGGATCGAACCTATTTGATCTCCATTCACCCTCAACATACTGCTCGAATTGGGATCGAACCTATTTCTGCTTCCCATTCACCTTCAAAAATATTCTCGAACTGGGATCAAACCTATTTGACCTCATTCACCCTCAAAATACTTTTCTGAATTGAGATCGAACCTATTTCTGCTTCCCCATTCACCCTCAAAATACTTCTCGAAATGGGATCGAACTTATTTGATCCCCATTCACCGTCAACATACTTCTCGAATTGGGATCGAACCTATTTTGTTTCATTCACCTTCAAAATACTGCTCGAAATGGGATCGAACCTATTTGATCCCCATTCACCTTCAACATACCGCTCGAATTGAGATTGAACCTATTTCTGTTTCCAATTCACCTTCAAAATACTGCTCAATCGGGATCGAACCTATTTGATCCCCGTTCACCCTCAAAAACTTCTCGAATCGAGATCGAACCTATTTCTGCTTCCCATTCACCCTCAACATACTGCTCGAAATGGGATCGAACCTATTTGATCCCAATTCACCTTCAAAATACTGCTCGAAATGGGATCGAACCTATTTTATCCCCTTTCACCCTCAACATACTGCTCGAACTGGGAACGAACCTATTTTTTCTGGTTCCGTCATTCTATTTCACGTTCAAAATACTTCCCGGATCGAAATCGAACCTATTTTGATCCCATTCACCCTCAACATAACCGCTCGAATTGGGATCGACCCTAGGTTAATGGCCAGCGTGCCCGCAGTACCGAACCCACCCCTAACCCCACCTCTACCGACACTGCAATTTCATATAATAATAACAATTAAAACATTTGTCACATCCAGAACCAATACTCACATTGACGTACACTAAGTTTAGCAGGAATCTCGGTTCAAAGACACTTCACCCATTTATGACAAGATCGTTTGAGCACGAGAATTCCGAATAAGCAAGAGGTGATTACGCGCGTCCACACACTAAGGTCAAAGAAACCCAAATGGCTGGAAATGGATGGAAAGAACAGTTTTGTTGACCGTTCAAAGTCACAGGCTAAAGAAATGGCCTTTCGCCATTATTGCTCTTTATATATTCCTTGAGTCGCGTCGGTAACAACCGTTCAATCGTTTTTGACAACGAGTTAGCCTTGTTAGGTCGTGTATCTCTCTCTCTCTCTCTCTCTCTCTCTCTCTCTCTCTCTCTCTCTCTCTCTCTCTCTCTATATATATATATATATATATATATATATATATATATATATATATATATATATATATATATATATATACACACACAGTATAGTAACGACCGTTCCTTTGTTTATGAGAACAAGTTAGTCTTGTTAGATTCTCTCTCTCTCTCTCTCTCCCTTCTCTCTTGTCTCTCTCTCTCTCTCTCTACGAGACAAAGTCTGGGCCGGTCTGTCAAGTGAGGTCAGGTCATGTTACTTCTATTCATGGATATGAAACGTTATGAGGAAAAAATATATAATACTTTTCGTGGCAGATATTAAAGTGTATCAATCACTTCCTTGTTTAGAAGGCTAAACGGGATAAGGTTGATTTAAAAAATAATAGGAAAAAGGTCATAAACCTTTTATTAACGGCGATGAAACGCTATGGACAGAAAACAGTGCAATTTCTTCTGTTTTTTAACCAATGCTGAATGGCGTTTATTAAAAAGGATATCGTTCAGAAAATTATATCCAAAATACACAAAAAAAAAAAAATTATAATGAATTATATGTCGCGCAATTTTGCTTAATGGACTGGAATCTTTTGTTGTGGATTTGCCTCAGTTTTTCTAATTAATTGATTAATGAATTCATTATCGACACGGATACGTGGCTTTCTTTGTTGACTGGATTCATTGTACACTTGGTTAAAGAAGCTAATGGTCTTTATTTTACCTTGTCACATACATACACGCAAACACTATATATATATATATATATATATATATATATATATATATATATATATATATATATATATATATATATATATATATATATATATATATATATATATATATATATATATATATATATATATATATATATATATATATATATATATATATATATATATATATATATGTATATATACACACACACACACACTCATTCTTAAATACCATGAAGCACATTCTGCCGTCCGTCCAACACAAGCCTATACAAACAGAGCGCGAGTTCAGAATTCCAAAGCAGCACCAGCATCAGGAGACGAACGCAAAAACAACCGCACCTCATAAGCCAAAAATGGATCATGACTCACAAATTCGTGATTCATTCATGGCTGGGGGAAAAAATAAATCAACTTCTGGATCCATCTGGAACCCCGGTGGGATTTAGCTCAAGAAGGAAAATAAAATGATTCGAAAACAAGGTCTGTTTTATCGAGAGACGGAGACCAGGATCCATCACATCATATGCCATCAACCGCCTACCTGAGTTATTTTAGTATTTCTTTGTTGATCGAATATCTAAATATATGTGTGTGTTGACTTCAATAGGTAGAAATAAATAAATAAATAAATATGCTGGTATTGCACGCCCACCATGTTCAGCCTCGTTCAGTTTTATTTGTCCTAAGGCTAAATTTACCATCGGTATTACCATTACCAGTGCCAATAATGATCATATTATTATTGTTGATGCTGTAAATTCATAGTTATAATGTTAATATTTATTTTATAGACATTCTCAACATTCTCCTCCAGATTCTGGTGCTCACAGAACATCTAAACTTTCTGTAAAAAAAAAAAAAATTTATGGCGAAAAAGAGTTTCAAAGTGGCTCACTGTGACACTGCCCCCCCCAATACCAACAAAAAAAAAATAGACCAGAACACATGAATTTTATCAAGAATTTCGGACAACATAATTAATTGAGTTCCAGAGCACCAGTTCATCAAGTATCTAACTACCCATTACTTATTATTTTTTACAACCACAGAAATATAAAAGCGGCCGTATGTGGGTAGATTTCTCCGTAGAGTTTTCTCTGCTCTCGGCGTGATATCTGGATAATATATATTATTAATAACAGTGGGAAGTATTTCGTGTAATGTATTAATGAATTTCATATTTTCTCGATTTAAATTAAAATCGCCAATAACATTGTTATCATCATTAATAACATTGTTCGCATCCCTGCCGTTTCGCTGTGGTTTTCTTTTACTATCGATATTACTATCAATAATATTATTATTCTCATATTACTCAAAACGAAATTCCACACCGATTCGTCTAAAATATATAGAATTGAGGCCAAAAAGGCGAAGCGCTGGGACCTATGAGTTCATTCAGCGCTGAAACGGAAACTGACAGTGAAAAGGTTTGAAAGGTTTAACAGAGAAAAACCTCAAAGCAGATGCTCTATGAATCAATTGTTAGGAGAGGGTGGAAAGTCAGACGGAAGCAAGAGAATATGAACGGAGGTACAGTCAAAGGAATGCCTACAGTACACTGCATGAGGCACACTGACGGCACTGTTAAATCTATATCAATAACTGTGACAAACTCCGGATCTTTTGTTCCCTTCTCTCATGAGCATTTTATA
>NC_089781.1:25977880-25980380 GCF_040412425.1 Macrobrachium rosenbergii
TAACAAAAAAAAAGGAACACGAATTAATAGGAATCAATCTGATTACCTCAGTAAAAATGTTTGCTGATGCGCGCTCGATTGCAGCCCCCGGGGTTCGTCTAAAAAAAATTGAATCGAATCGAACTGAACTGAATATAGAATTTAAGCAAAGCCCAAGCACTGGAACCAATGAGGTTATTCGGCGCTGAAACGGAAACTGATAGTAAAAAGGGTTGAAAGGTGTAACAAGAGGAAAACTTCAAAGCAGTTGTAATATGAATCCATTGCAGAAAACAAGATGGAAGAAATTGGTCTAAAAAAAGAAAAGAAAGAAACCGTGTCATTGATCAATTTAAAGAGCATCCCCGACCGATGAGTGGGCGGAGACGGACCGCCGCTATCAATTCCTCCTGATGGTGGGTACGCCTTCCGCGGGGTTCCTGGCGATCCTTTGCAACATCTAAATACCTGGAATCTCTCTCAGTTACTAGTTTTATTCCCGGAGGGTTGATGCAGCTCTTCATCATTTTCTCTCTCTTCTCTTCTCTTCTCTTTCTCTTCTCTCTGTCCTCGTTTTCTTCATCTTTCTTTTTCATAATCTTACTTTTCTCAGTTTATCTTTTTTTTTTATTATGGCGGTTTTTGTTTTTCTCCTTCCTGGTTACTGTCTTATCATCATTGTCTTACCTCCTTTTTTCTTTGTTTCTATTTTATTCTTTGTTTCCTGTTTCTTCTTTATTTTCTGTTTCCTTCTTCTATTCCTCTTCTTCCTCCTCCTCACTTTATACTTCCTCTTCTTCTTGCGTCTTCTCACTAACACTTTTGGTATCCTTCCTCTTTTTCCTCCTTCTTCCTTTCTTCATTTCATCATCGTCGTTCTCCTTATCTGCTCCTCCTCCTCCTCCTCCTCCTCATTCCATCATCATCTTGATCTCTTCCTCCTCCACCAACACCGTCACCACCGACAACCCCTCCATCACCACCACCAACACCAACACCACCTTCCCTCTTCCTCCACCAACCAACTCCTCCTTCCTCCTCCTCCTCCTCCTGCCCACCCTCCTTCTCCTCATTTCATCGTCATCTTGATCTCTTCCTCCTCCTCCATCTCCACCACCACCACCACCACCAACTCCTCCTCCTCCCCTTCATTCCATTATCATCATGATCTCTACCGCCTCCACCAACACGGCCACCACCAACTCCTTCTCCACTTCCTCCTCCTCCTCCTCCTCATTCCATCACCATCATGATCTCTTCCTCCACCAACACCAACTCCTCCACTTCCTCCTTCCTCCTCCTCCTCCTCCTCATTCCATCATCATCTTGATTCTTCCTCCTCCCACCAACACCACCACCAACCAACAACTCCTCTATCACCACCACCACCACCTCCTCCCCATCCTCCTCCTCCTCCTCCTCCTCCCTCCAACCGCCAAGCTCATTATTATGATTGCCTGAGCTTATGATCAGACGGCTGCCTCACCTCATTCGCGAGCTTGTTCGTCAGGATTCTCGCTCTCGGAAGCCACCTCTTAAAACCTGATGAATGCCCAGAGTAATTGTACACTTTATCGCCCTAATACGTCGCTACTTGGGACTGATACGAGACTCTCTCTCTCTCTCTTTTTCTCTCTCTCTCTCTCGACCTCGGCCCCAGTGGGCAGCTTTACTCCTCCGCCGAGAACGTTTTGCTGCTTCGGCGGCGGCTGGAAGGAAGACGGTCTGAGGAGAGAGAGAGAGAGAGAGAGAGAGAGAGAGAGAGAGAGAGAGAGAGAGAGAGAGAGAGGAGGAGGAGGAGGAGGAGGAGGGAGGTTGGAGGTTAGGTTAGGTTAGGTTAGGTTGGGAGGAGGAGGAAGACGAGGTTAGGTTAGGAGGAGGAGGAGGAGGAAGAGGAGGTTAGGTTAGGTGGTTGGATTGGGAGGAGGAGGAGGTGGAGGAGGAGGTTAGGTTAGGTTAGGAGGAGGAGGAAGAGGACGTTAGGTTAAGTTAGGTTAACAGGAGGAGGAGGAGGAGGAGGAGGAAGAGGTTAGGTTAGGTTAGGCTAGGAGGAGGAGGAAGAGGAGGTTAGGTTAAGTAAGGTTAGGAGGAGGAGGAGGAGGAGGAAGTGGAGGTTAGTTTAGGTTAGGTTAGGAGGAGGAGGACGAGGAGGTTAGGTTAGATGGTTGGGTTAGGAGGAGGAGGTCGAGGAGAAGGTGTGGTTAGGTGAGGAGGAGGAGGAGGAGGATGAGGAGGAAATGGAAGGAGAGGTCGAGGGCTAGGTTAGGAGGAGGAGGAGGAGGAGGAGGAGGAGGAGACTTCAACACACGGAGTACCGTTGGTTGGGTATCTGCCCTCGGCAGTGGATAAACATCCTTCCAGAGAAGAAAAAGAGGTAATATACACTGATCAGTAATTTTCTTGGCATGGAATAAGCATTTAAAAAAAAAAAAAAAGCATCTTTCCAGCCAGGAAAAAGACCTTAGCATCTCGGCATATCATTATCGCAACTACCTCGCATAAGCAAAGTACCTGGATAAAA
>NC_089781.1:25982880-25987880 GCF_040412425.1 Macrobrachium rosenbergii
CATTACTCAAAGCATTAAAAAACAACTTGGCAGATGAAGGGGAGGAAGGATCAGAGAATTGCATTATTCCAGTTTTAGTAAATGTTAAAGTATTACAATAAGGCATTTATTACCAACAGAGAAACTAAAATGATAATATGCTTGATAATAATTTCTCTTTCTATTTGCATCGGTTTGGATTTAAAGCTGACCATTCAACTGAAAGAATCTAATAAATAAGGCAGGGATAATGAGGACATTGGGAGTTACATAAGACTGAAGCTTTCAAATACTTAAGAACAGTGAAGGTGGAATTTAGTGAAGGTCTGAAAGACGGTGATTAAATTTTGGAAAACAAATAGACTGAAATTGCAGTCTAGGACGATATGTACTGTAATAAGGACATGAACATTGGTACAGTTCCCGTCAAGTATTTCGGACCAAAACCTTACGTTTTGAAGATAACTTGAATAGATTCTCAGGATAATTAACGGAATGAGGACAAAGTTTCTCCATATATATATATATATATATATATATTTATATATATATATATATATATATATATATATATATATATATATATATATATATATATATATATGAAATAACTGTGGATGATGTAACTTAGTGCTGGCAACTTCATGCCAAAAGATCGACTACTAGAAAGGACTCCTGTCGGATCCGCTTCCCTTCAGGGAATGTGAGAATGATCTCGACGAATGTGGGCTTCCCTTGAAGACCCCGAAGAACTTTCCGAAGCCATTAGTCTCCAGTAAGGACCAAATCCGGTTCCTTATCCGCCCAGCGTTGTACTTGATTACTGTGCAACAAATCCAAAGGCTGCAGGACCTGGCGACCGTCTTGAAGCCTTCGGAAGTCCCGGAGACAATGTCATATTTCAGACTAGACCTAAGAAAGGCAATTGAGTACAAGGTAACAATGGCGAATCAAAGCTTTAAATTAAACTCTTTGGTGTTAGTAGTGGAAACAGCCCTGCTTTGCAGTGAGTGCAACATGGCGACGACAGAAGAAAGTCCTCGCGGCTCTAACAGAAGGTTTGATCCTGAAAGCGCATCTGGACAGTCGCATGCATGTCCTCAACAAAGTCCGAGGGAATCAAAGTTGAAACTCAGATGTAAGAGGCTGTAAGAGCAGATCTGGATCAAGAAAGAGAAGCATTCAAAAGGGAGACAGAACTATTTCCTTCAGGATAGAGAGCATTCCATTTAGAGGTTAAAAGGACAAACTTCGAAAGAGAGAAAGAAAGTGTGAGAACCGGGAGATACAAGACCAGCATGGAAGACAGCACAGGAGGGAAGAAGAGGTACTGACGATCGAAGAACTAGGAAGGAACTATAAAGAAAAAGAGAAAGAATTAACAATGAGTCAGTACACTAAAATACAGTTCTTGGATTGCATACTTCGACATGGCAATAGAAACAAAGAGCTGCTTCAGCCATTATTGGATGATATCAAAATCAAAATATCAAATTAAATGCAATCCAAAAGCAACTTCTAAGGCGAAGTAAAAACCAGTCCTTTCCCTACTCAAAAAATACAAAGGCAACCTCTGGCGTGGCGTAAAACCCGCGTTAAAAAACCGGCGTAAAACCCGTAAGTTAATGCCTTTGGAAAAAAAAAATTAAAAAAACTCTGCGTAAAAAGAGTTAATGCCTTTGGGCGCGCAAAAAAACCGGCGTTAATGCCTTTGAAAAAAATGTGCAAAGGCAACCTCTGCGTGCGCGTAAAAACCCGTAAGTTAATGCCTTTGGAAAAAAAAAATTGCAAAAGGCAACCTCTGGCGCGGCGTAAAAACCCGTAAGTTAATGCCTTTGAAAAAGGCAACCTCTTGCGTAAAAACCCGTAAGTTAATGCCTTTGGAAAAAAAAAATGTGCAAAGGCAACCTGGCGCGGCGTAAAAACCCGTAAGTTAATGCCTTTGGAAAAAAAAATTTGCAAAGGCAACCTCTGGCGTAAAAACCCGTAAGTTAATGCCTTTGGCGTGCAAAAAACCTCCCGTAAGTTAATGCCTTTGGAAAAAAAAAATTTGCAAAGGCAACCTCTGGGCGCGTAAAACCCGTAAGTTAATGCCTTTGGAAAAAAATGTGCAAAGGCAACGTAAAAACCCGTAAGTTAATGCCTTTGGAAAAAAATTTGCAAAGGCAACCTCTGGCGCGGCGTAAAAACCCGTAAGTTAATGCCTTTGGAAAAAATGCCGTTGGAAAATGCCTTTTTGCAAAGGCAACCTCTGGCGCGGCGTAAAAACCCGTAAGTTAATGCCTTTGGAAAAAAAAAAAAAAATTTGCAAAGGCAACCTCTGGCGCGGCGTAAAAACCCATAAGTTAATGCCTTTGGAAAAAAAATGTGCAAAGGCAACCTCTGCGCGCGGCGTAAAAACCCCGTAAGTTAATGCCTTTGGAAAAAAAATGTGCAAAGGCAACTCTGGCGCGGCGTAAAAACCCGTAAGTTAATGCCTTTGGAAAAAAAAATTTGCAAAGGCAACCTCTGGCGCGGCGTAAAAACCCGTAAGTTAATGCCTTTGGAAAAAAAATTTGCAAAGGCAACCTCTGGCGCGGCGTAAGTTAACCCGTAAAAACCCGTAAGTTAATGCCTTTGGAAAAAAATTTGCAAAGGCAACCTCTGGCGCGGCGTAAAACCCGTAAGTTAATGCCTTTGGAAAAAAAATGTGCAAAGGCAACCTCTGGCGCGGCGTAAAAACCCGTAAGTTAATGCCTTTGGAAAAAAATTTGCAAAGGCAAATGGCGTAAAAAACCCGTAAGTTAATGCGTGCAAAAAACTCTGGCCGGCGTAAAACCCGTAAGTTAATGCCTTTGGAAAAAAAATGTGCAAAGGCAACCTCTGGCGCGGCGTAAAAACCCGTAAGTTAATGCCTTTGGAAAAAAAATGTGCAAAGGCAACCTCTGGCGCGGCGTAAAAACCCGTAAGTTAATGCCTTTGGAAAAAAAAAATTGCAAAGGCAATCTCTGGCGCGGCGTAAAAACCCGTAAGTTAATGCCTTTGAAAAAAAAAAAAAATTGCAAAGGCAATCTCTCTGGCGTAAAACCCGTTAATGCCTTTGAAAAAAAACTTAGGCAATCTCTTGTAAAATTAAGTTAATGCAAAAAAAAAAAAATTGCAGTTAATGCTTTTGTAAAACCTCTGGCAACGGTGTAAAACCTTGTAAGTTAATGCCTTTGTAAAAAAAAAAAAAAAACCTCTGCAAAGGTAAACCTTGCAAGTTAATGCCTTTGTAAAAAAAAAAAATCGCAAAGGTAACCTCTGGCGCGGCGTGAAACCTTGTAAATTAATGCCTTTGCAAAAAAAATTGCAAAGGCAACCTTTGGCACGGTGTAAAACTTGTAAGTTAATGCCTTTGTAAAAAAAAAAACTTGCAAAGGCAACCTCTGGCACGGCGTAAAACCTTGTAAGTTAATGCCTTTGTAAAAAGAAAACTTCCAAAGGCAACTTCTGGAACGGCGTAAAACCTTGTAAATTAATGCCTTTGTAAAAAAAACTTGCAAAGGTAACCTCTGGAACGGCGTGAAACCTTGTAAGTTAATGCCTTTATAAAAAAAAAAACCTGCAAAGGCAACCTCTGGCGCGGCGTAAAACCCCGTAAGTTAATGCCTTTGTAAAAAAAAAATACTTGCAAAAGCAACCTCTGGCGCGGCGTAATACCCTGTAAGTTAATGCCTTTGTAAAAAAAAAAAAAAAAACTTTGCAGAGGCAACCTGTGGCGCAGTGTAAAACCCCATGAGTTGATGCCTTTGTAAAAAAAAACTCGCAAAGGCAACCTCCGGCAGAGCAAACTGACAGACGATTCTATGAAGGAAAATAAGGAAGTTCTTGACACACGACAAAATGGTGAACGGGAGAAGGCGCTAGCTTATTCTTCCTTTGCACAGCCTCTGGGAAAGTGACAGTAGCGTCAGCTACAGGCTCCTGTGTGCAACAGAAGAGTTTTACAACCCAGACCTCCTTAGATGAGAATGAGAATGAGACAGGAGGTGGGAGATGAGTGAAGATTTGTGGAAAATACAGCACAGGAAATACCGGATGGTGGAATTTCATAGAGGCCTTTTTGGTGATTATGATAATTATATAAAATAAGCAAGCCTACTTATGAAAGGAGCAAGAATGCCATGGCCTATCGTTATCTCAAAAAACAGACATGTACACATACACATACGCACAAACACACATAGTAAAAGGGGAAAATTGTAAAAAGAAGGAATTTCCTAACAAATCTTTGCTTAGTCAAATTCCATCGAAACTTCTAGTATTCAAAGACGCATCTGCAATGACCTCAGCACCCCTCCCCACCCTTCACCCCCAAAAAAAATAAAGAATACTTAAAATATTATATTATTACAGGAATCTTATAACTCAAAACTCACCAAAATCCCTTTTATTCAAAGACGGAGCTTCTGAAATTGACTGCTAGACACCTTCCCCAAAGACGCCCTTGGAAAAATCTCTGAAATAAGAGGCCATCAAATATCCTCTATTGCTCAAGACAGCCTTAAGAAAAAGGCTTCACGCCGCTACAACCCCCACTAGAGAGACAGCACAAATATAAAAGAAGGTAAACGTTTATATTATCCATAGCTAGCCTTCAGCGAAACTTCTTCAGCCGTTCAATGAGAGAGGATACATATATATGCCAAGAAAAAAAAATTTTTTTCTGAAAATGTCCTTCAGAAAACGTTCCTCCCTAAAGCCATCTCCTCACACACCCCCCCCCACCAAAAAAAAGACATAAAAAAGGAAAGATTCTTGTTATTCAAAGACAGCCTTCTGAAAAAAAAAACTCACTTCACCCCAAGGCCTAGGGAGCAAAAAATGAGTATACATAAAAATAGAAAGATTATCAGCCAAATCTGGGTCGAAATCCCATAAAAAAAAAAAATCCTGCTATTCGAAACTGGACGAAGAAAGTTGAAACTTCGGCGACAATCGGGGAATTTCATTGGTCGCGAGATGAGGCCCCGGAATGGGGTCTTAATTTCCCCCCGCTG
>NC_089781.1:25990380-25992880 GCF_040412425.1 Macrobrachium rosenbergii
AGGGGGAAGAGAGGATGGGAGGGGAAGGAGGGGGGATGGGAGGGGGGGGGGGAGGGGAGGAAGAGGGGGGGGGGGAGGGGAGGGAGAAGGGAAGGGGGAGGGAAGGGAAGGAGAAGAGGAGGGGGGAAGAGAGGAGGGGAGATGGAGGGAGGCGAAGGGAAGGAGGAGGAGGAGGGAAGGGAGGGTAAGGGTAGGGAGATGATGAGGGGGGGGGATGGGGAAGGGGAAGGAGGAGGGAGGAAGAAGGGGAGGGAGGTGGAAGGAGGTAGGGGAAGGGAGAGGGGAGGAAGAGGGGAGGGAGGGGAAGGAGAGTTGCAGGGGAAGTGGAGGGAGGGGAAGTAGAGGGGGGGGAGGAGGGAAGGAAGAAGGGGAGGGGAAGGGAAGAGGGGAGGGGAAGGGAGGGGGAAGGGAAGGGGAGAAGGGGAGAGGGGTAGGGAGGAGGAGAAGGGAGAGGGGAGGAGGAGGAGAAGGAGAGGGGTGGGGGAAGGGAAGAAGGGTAGGGGAAGGAAAGGAGAAGGGGAAAGAAGGAGGGGAGGGAGGGTAAGGAGAGGGAGAGGCGAGGGGGGAGGAGGGAAGGAGAAGGAAGGGTAAGGGGAGGGAGGGAAGGGAAGGGAGGGGAGAGGGAGAAGGAGGAGGGGGAAGGGAGGGGACGGGGAAGGAAGAAGAGGAGAGGGGAGGGGAGGGGAGGGGAGGGGATAGGGAGAAGGGTAGGGAGGGCGGATGGGGTGTGGAGATCGTTCAACGTAATTGCCTCGTAAAACCCATAGAGCTCCGTAACTTTATAATGGAGGTCGGGATGAAATTTCAACAATAATAAAGTATAAAAGAAAGGACGGGATATAAAGTGTTTAAGAGAAAAGGAGATATATTAAAAAGAAAAAAAAAAATAGGATTCACATTTACACGGACCCTATAAGGCCTATAATCGAGTGACTACAGTACAGGCCCTGTTGTCTGACCGTTTATAGCTATAAAAAAACGAAAACAATTCACAGCTACTGAAAAAGGTAAAAAAAAAAAAAAAAAATTCAAACAGTAATACAAACTAATGTCAGGATGGATATAAGGGCAATTATCCCCTGTCAAGCTGATGACATTTCCTTTCGAAGTCTCTCTCTCTCTCTCTCTCGTAAACTGTCCCTCTACTTATCCTGATGGAGGTCGAAGCATCTAAACAGACATTCATTTCATGAAAGACAATACTAACATGATATTAGCATAATTAATAGGATAAAAGCAGCCGTGAAGTAGTTGTCCATTACATTATGAATACATATTCATACGCTGCTTTTGTGGTAATTTGAATATTCACTCTGCCGCAAAAATGTACATTTAAAAGTATGACCACCTCAACGTATACTCACGCAAATATGTGTGTATATGTATATGTATATATACTTGTAATAATAATAATAATAATAATAATAATAATAATAATAATAATAATAATAATAATAATAATAAGAGTAAGAGCGTGCACTCTCATTTATCAAACCGAGCAAGAAAGATCAGTCATTTGGAAATTCACTGAGATGCGAGCGAGAGCAAACAGGACAATTAACTGTTGTTCAGAATGGACCATAAAGGGGGGACCTTAACTGCCATTAAGCATTTAAACAAGCATGACAGACGTAATTGAGAGAGAGAGAGAGAGAGAGAGAGAGAGAGAGAGAGAGAGAGAGAGAGAGAGAAATAGGAACATTAGGTATGCGCCGTCTGAAAAAGACAAACAGAGAGAAAGAGTGATTGATTGATTGGTTGACTGATTATGGTTGGTAAAACTGGCGTTACAACATCTAGGTTATTGACGCAGAGAGAGAGAGAGAGAGAGAGAGAGAGAGAGAGAGAGAGAGAGAGAGAGAGAGATAGAGAACATTAGGTATACGCCGTCTGAAAAAAACACACACACTCAGAGAGAGAGAGAGAGAGAGATTGATTGATTGATTGACTGATTATGGTTGGTAAAACTGGCGTAACAACATCTAGGTTATTGACACAAAGAGAGAGAGAGAGAGAGAGAGAGAGAGAGAGAGAGAGAGAGGAACTTAGGTATGCACCTTCTGAAAAAGACAAACAGAGAGAGATTAATTGATTGATTGAATGACTGATTGATTGACTGACTATGGCTGGTAAAACTGGCGTCACAACATCCAGGTTATTGATGCAGAGAGAGAGAGAGAGAGAGAGAGAGAGAGAGAAAATGTATATACGAAGCGGAAAACACTACTGTTGCATCGTTTGAAACAGACACACAAACAGGCAGGCTGACGGAGAGAGAGAGAGAGAGAGAGAGAGAGAGAGAGAGAGAGAGAGAGAGAGAGCACAATAACAACAGCTGCGTCATTTGGGTATCCCACAACTTCATTGCCCTTACCATATCCTTGCCTACTCGTGATTAAAAATGGGGGGTAATAATAAAAAAAAGTAAATAAAAAGCGGAGAGAGAGAGAGAGAGAGAGAGAGAGAGAGAGAGAGAGAACCATGTAGTAAAGGATTGCTT
>NC_089781.1:25997880-26012880 GCF_040412425.1 Macrobrachium rosenbergii
GCTTTATGGGAAAGAAATAGCTTGTACATTATCCGGACCTCAATTTGAGAAGAAGCAACAATACCTGGATTTTATATGTTTGATCCGTGTAATAAGGACTGGAGAGGGGGGAGGGGGCAAATGATTACTACTGGGATATTAAGACGTAATTTGACAAAGGAAAATGATGGGATTAATCTTCAGCGATTATATCTTTGTTTTTAATCGACGGGATTTTTCTTTTATAAATAAAAATGCCTGGCTGTCTTATTTCGTCCCTTGGAAAACTTGTCTGTTTTCATCTCTCTCATTTTCATTGAGGTCATTTACTTATTTTTCAGTTTTCATTGAAAAGAAAATTATTGTGCAGGCTTTGTCCCTTCGTCCGCACTTTTTCTGTCCGCACTTTTTCTGTCCGCCCTCAGATCTTAAGAAAAGTACTGAGGCTAAAGGGAAATACAAATTGGTATGGTGATCATCCACCCCCAATCATCAAACATACCAAATTAATAAGCCCTCTAAATCAGTAGTTTTTTATTTTACGCAAGATGAATAGTTCAAGCTAGCTATAATCGTGCTCCTGGCAACGATATAGGACACGCCACCACCGGGCCGTGGTTAAAGTTTCAAGTGCCGCGGCTCATAAGCAGGCCACCGAAAGATAGATGTTTTCGGTGGCCTTGATTATACGCTGTAGCGGCTGTACAGAAAACTCGATTGAGCCGAAGAAACTTCACCTCATATTTTACTAATCATTACATTCCTTATCTTTATATTCACTTATCATTTTTATTTGGTAGAAATATAATTTAATGATATATAAAACTACGATGTTGTTATGCATTTGTAGTCAGGTAATATACTCACTACCTATGGGTCACCTCAACCAGAAATAAATATTGAAGCGACGATACTGATACAAAGCAAAAAGTAAGAAGTAAGTTCTGGAACTTACGTTCCACAGAAAAAATAAAGGGCCGTGATATCTACAGAATCTAAAACAAACTTTCATCAGTTTAATGTTGATTTTTTCTGTATTTTTTTAAAGTTTGTTATACAGCATAAACATGATACGCCATAAAACCGGACCTCAAGAGAGCTACCTGGATTTTTTTTTTATTAAAGTAAGAATTGTCAATAGCTTTCTTGACTTTTCTAAAATAAACTGTTAACTGTGATTAGTGGTTGTTTTTAATCGAGAGGATTTTCTTTTATAAATAAAGAGAGAGAGAGAGAGAGAGAGACTTTTTCTGAGAGAGAGAGAGAGAGAGAGAAAAGTACTGAGGCACGGGAGTGAGAAACACTACAATGGTGATCATCCACCCCCAATTCAAAGATACCAAGAGAGCCCTCTAACCTCAGAGAGAGAGAGAGATAAGAGAGAGAGAGAGAGAGAGAGAGCACGCCACACCGGGAGTGAGAAAGTTTCAAAGCAAAGGCGGCTGTTTGAAAGAGAGCCAGAGAGAGAGAGAGAGAGAGAGAGAGAGAGAGAGAGAGAGAGAGAGTACAGAAAACTCGGGATTGAGAAAAACTTCACGCAATTTTACAAATCATTACACTTATCTTTAAGAGAGAGATTTTTAGAGAGAGAGAAAGAGAATTTAATGATACATAAGAGAGAGAGATGTTGTTATACACGGGAGTGAGAAACACTACACAGCAAAGGCACCTCAACCTGAAAGAGAGAGAGAGAGAGAGAGAGAGAGACAAAGCAAAAGAGAGAGAGAGAGTAAGAGAGAGAGTTCTACAGAAAAAAGAAGAAGGAGATATCTATAGAATCTAATAGGCAAACTTTCCTGAGAGTTTAATGAGAGAGAAGAGAGAGAGAGATAAAGAGAGAGAGAGATAAAACCAGAGAGCTATTTTTTTACACAAGAGAAGGAGAAATCAAAAGCAAAGGCTTGACTTGCCTAAAAGAGAGAGAGAGAGAGAGAGAGAGAGAGAGAGAGAGAGAGAGAGAGAGAGAGAGAGAGAGAGAGAGCATATACACAAGAGAAGGAGAAACGCTACAAAGCAAAGGCACCGCCTGAGAGAGAGAGAGAGAGAGAGAGAGAGAGAGAGAGAGAGAGAGAGAGAGAGAGAGAGAGAGAGAGAGAGAGAGAGAGAGAGAGCATATACACGGGAGTGAGAAACACTACAAAGCAAAGGCACCGTTTGAAAGAGAGAGAGAGAGAGAGAGAGAGAGAGAGAGAGAGAGAGAGAGAGAGAGAGAGAGAGAGAGAGAGAGAGAGCATATACACAAGAGAAGGATAAACACTACAAAGCAGAGGCACCGTCTGAAAGCGAGAGAGAGAGAGAGAGAGAGAGAGAGAGTAACGGGGGCTTAACTTTGTCAAAGGATGGGTAAGTTTGGGAGTTCTAATGAGCTACCTTGCAGGAAACCGTAATATCGATTCAACGTGACAGAAAAGAAAGACAAAGAAGGAAACAGTCCCCCACCAAAAAAAGAACTAGCAGGAGGCACCCCCCAAAAAAATGAAAATATAAAAAGGTATATAAATCAAACATTGATAAGGAATACTTTTGCAAAAAAATGAAAATTATGAAGTGGAAAAGTTAAACATGAAAAAAAGGATGTTAGGAATGTAACAAACATCCTCCCACCCCCACCTCAAAAGCAGGATGCAATAAAGAATTATATAAAACATTCACTGATATAGGATAATTTTGAATAGGAATTGGAATTATAAAGTGGAAATGGAATTAAACATGAAAATACGATGAATATAACAAAAAAAAAAAAACAAGTAAAAAATGAGTCGAAGTCTCTTCGACGCAGTCGAGTTTTCTGTACGGCGTATAATCAAGGCCACCGAATATAGATCTATTTTTCGGTGGTCTAGGTATAATGCTGTATGAGCCGCGGCCCACGAAGCTTTAACCACGGTCCTGTGGTGGCCTGGCCTATGTCGTTCCCAGATGCATGAAAATTACTGAGGCTAGAGGGCTGCAGTTTGGTATGTTTGATGATTGGAGGGTGGGTGATCAACATACCAATTTGCAGCCCACTAGCCTCAGTAGTTTCTAAGATCTGCGGGCGAAGATAAGAAAAAGAGGGAGGCGGACAGGCACACCAGGACCAACCAGGATCCAGAGACCAACAGTTTTCTTAACACCATCAGAAAGCTAAAAGAGTTGAAACAATCGCAGCAAATGCAGGAGGCAAAAAAGAAACTGCTGAATTTCACTGATAAAGATAAGAAGAAGCGGTCGTTAAGAAGAGGGAGGAAATGAAGAAGAGAAGCCACAGATTGCCGTTTCACCAGGACCATTGGTTTTAGGATCCAGAGACCAACAGATCATGAGTCCTGAAAAAACATACCGATCTATATATACCATCAGCTGGATATATGAGACTTGTATTTGATATATATATATAGATATATATAAATATATATATATATATATATTGGTTATATATATATATATATATCATGCGGGAGAGCCATATATAATAAATCTGCTGATATAATATATATATGAATTTATATATGATATTTATATATATAGTATATATATATATATATATATATATATATATATATATATATATATATTGCGTTGAAGATATATATATATATATATATATATATACACACATTTATAGACAGATAGATAGATATATAAATAGACAGAGATCTCTATAAAGAGATAGAGAGGTGAGAACCACCCATCAATAAATCCACTTCGGTATTATTTCCGATAAGAGCGGGTGGATAGTAAACAACATTTCCAAGTGCGTGTTTTATATATATATATATTATATATATATATATATATATATATATATATATATATATATATATATATATATACATCAGATCATGAAGGCATCCTCATCATCTACAGTTTATTTATTTATTTTTTTTTTTTCCATGCCGACGTTTAATTCCAATCATTTTCAAGGCTATAAAATATAATATATTTGCGAACATCAATAACAAATTAATGCAATGATACAGCTCTTTCTGTAGTAAAAATATTTAAAACAAAACACATTCCAATAAGTAAAAAGGAGTTCACTAAAATCTTAAAACAACCTACCAGAAGGAAAGAACAAGACTAATATAAATAAATAGGTAGGTTGTTTTAAGATTTAGTAGACTCCTTTAGATAGGTTTTGTTTTAAATATTTTTACTACCATCAATAAATCCATTAATTTTTATTGATGTATTATTATTTCCGATATAGAGCAAATTGGAAAAAAAAAAAGTAAAAAAATAAACTGTAGATGATGAGGATGCTGCTTTCTAATTCCTTCGTGATGTATATGAGCTTCAGCTATATATATATATATATATATATATATATATATATATATATATATATATATATATATATATATATATATATATATATATGTGTGTGTGTGTGTGTGTGTGTGTGTGTGTGTGTGTGTGTGTGTGTGTATACATTATATATATAAATACATATATGTATGTATATGTATTTATACAGGAGACTACTGAAGTCAACCTGTGCTTGCCCGATCCTCAAACATTTTCAGAGCACAGCCGCAGAACCTGGACACTGTCGACGAAATTCAAACCACACTTAAGAAACACACGAACGTCATTCATTTTTCACATACTTCCTTGACTAGGTGAGGCTTTGAAACGCATGAAAGCAATCCTGAACATCATTTTTAATTTTTTCAGCCCCGTGACATTTGCCAGGAAATTCAAGCAATAAAACTGATAGTTCAGATGATGCTTGTGGAAACGATTCCCTATTGTACTGCATCAGTCACAAAGGTCCTGACCTTTGCTGAGTGTTGTTTGTTTCCGAAAGAACTCAAATGTTCCTTAATAACTATTCATATTTAGAGGTCATAACAGAACAGAATGCTCACCATCAATGGATCTTGTGTTTAGATGAGATAAATGACATAAATCCGAAATTTATATATATATATATATATATATATATATATATATATATATATATATATATATATGAACGGAATATATATATATATATATATATATATATATATATATATATATATATATATATATATATATATATATATATATATATATATATATATATATATATATATATATATATATATATATATATATATATATATATATATATATATATATATATATATATGTGTGTGTGTGTGTGTGTGTGTGTGTGTGTGTGTGTGTCTGTTTAGTGATCATGTCTTTCGCTATATCTATAAACTAGATCCACCCATTGTCAACATAAGGTTCCATCATGATCTCTAAACATCAACAGCCCTGTGGAAACATCTATTCGATGACATCAATCAGAAACATTAGGAAACAGTTTACTTTGACCGACATTTGAAAATGCATCGATAAAATAGAATTTTACTGCACGTTTCATACGTTTCACAAATTGCGTAGTATTTATGAATAATAATAATAATAATAATAATAATAATAATAATAATAATAATAATAATAATAATAATAAGAAGAAGAAGAAGAAGAAGAAGAAGAAGAAGAAGAAGAAGAAGAAGAAGAAGACTGTCAAGGTCTGTAGAAGCAGTAACAGCAACTGTCTCATCATGCATAACACAGTTAATACAAGCACTAACATAATTATGCTAATTATGGCAAGATTTTGCCTCGGGAGCCTTTCCCTGCATAACTCCCAATAAAAATATCCTTCGCACTTAGTCTCGTCACGAATGCAAATTCTGCTACAACACAAGAGGACTAAAAGAGAATTCGTTTGTTCTTTGATGACAAATAACAAATGAAGAACAGACGACCGATATAAACGATGATAAATAAATGAAGAACAGGCGGCCCAGGTACGCGATGATAAATAATAACAAATGAAGAACAGGCGACCGAGATTAACGATGATAAATAACAAATGAAGAACAGGCGACCGAGATTAATGATAAATAACAAATGAAGAACAGGCGACCGAGATTAATGACAAATAACAAATGAAGAACAGACGACCGATATAAACGATGATAAATAAATGAAGACAGGTACGCGATGATAAATAATAACAAATGAAGAACAGGCGACCGAGATTAACGATGATTAATAACAAATGAAGAACAACCGGGATAAAAGAACAAACGACCGAAGATAAATGATGATAAATAACAAATGAAGAACAGACGACCGATATAGACGGTGATAAATAACAAATGAAGAACAAACGACCGAGATAAATGATGATAAAAAACAAATGAAGAACAAACGACCGAGATAAATGATGATAAATAACAAATGAAGAACAGGCGACCGAGATAAACGATGATTAATAACAAATGAAGAACAGGCGACCGAGATAAACGATGATAAATAACAAATGAAGAACAGATGACCGAGATAAACGATAATAAATAACAAACGAAGAAAAGACAACCGAGATAAACGAAGATAAATAACAAACGAAGAACAGGCGACCGAGATTAACGACGGTAGATAAGGAACAACGAGAGAAAGAAACGCTTCTCGAGGTGAGGCTGTCGGAGCGGGGAGAAGAAGAAGAAGTTATACGCAAAAACATCTAGACAAGCTGTGCAATTATCGACAATATGCATACATTTCCACTGTTATCTATATTACTCAGCTCTTCTCCTCCTTCTTTTTTTTTTTTTAAAGTCTTTCCTTTCTCGTCTTCAGCAAAGTACAAACGCATGAGGATCATAAATTCTGTTTTGAGAGTTGCCAAGGGGCCGTGAATACCCTACCTTCATGAGGGTGGGGAGGGGGGGGAGCCATCGGAGCGAATTCTATTAATGGCTGCTTTAACTCCAGCTATTCAGATTCAAATGCAAATAGGACCTTCTCTCTATCATACAGGATGGCTACCGAATAATTGCCACCTGTCACAGGTAATGGCACACACACGTAAGCCACTCTAGGACCTTCAGTATCATGGCCCACAACTATTTACATATTCAAAAAAAAAAAAATTATATTACAGAAATAATTATCTTTATGAATCACTGAGTCTAAGGTAGTAATTTCTTACGGTGGAGAGTTGGAGGAGGGGGGCGGGGTGGGGCGTTGGAGAAGGGGGAGGTGTTGGAGAGGCACCCCCCACCCCCCCCGGGGAAGGGTAGGGATGGAAAAGGGTTTGTAAAATGGTGGCTGATCCTATAATTCTCTCTTACCGAAACTTCTCTTAAGGTACGTCGAAAATTCAATTATGCCTGATATCTGGTCTCTGGTCCCATGGAGGGGAGGGAAGGTGGGGGGGAGGGGGGGGGGGGCAAGTTGGACGGGTTACCCCGAAATTCCGAGAAGAATGATAATAGTGATAAACAAGGTTATTTACGTTAATAATACTACGTTCGCCGTAACAGCTACTGGTGCTACTGGTTTTAATATTTTTCATTATTTTATAATAACGATAATGATAAAACGTGAAGAAATCATTACAGTCATTGTTATTAGGGCATTAACAATCAACTTCTAACAACTGCAATCAACAACCCACAATATCGGCATTACTGACAGAGAAAAACATTACCATAAAAGCTATTAAATTTCTCCAAAGGAGAGACTGATATCGCTTGGCATTTGAAGTTACAAAAAGAGAACTTATTCCCCTTTTGCAAGATAATTATGATAGCCGGTAACTCTTATCCTCATCATACAATTTCAGTCAAAAGGAATTCTCCTTTGTCCTACGAATTCCGATCATCATAATTTCTGCGCTTTTGCAGATCAATTCAGTCCTGAAACATACATACTTTCGTTAAATCACAATGATCATCGATCACTCCTATAACTTTACCAGATAATCATGATGATTACCAAGTTTTCCTACCTACAGCAGATAGTAGTCACTCTTACCTTTATCAGGCAATTAGAAATATCAGTAATCTTTCCCTTTCTCGAGTAGTCAGGATTATCAAGTACTCTTGATAAATTACAAATTATCAGCACAAAACCTCCATTCCTCAGATAATCATGATCACTAGAAACGCTAATAAATGATCATTTTGGTCCGCATATATTTTTCACTTTTATTTATATCGACGATCATCAAGCCTCTTCCCTTTACGAGATCATTCTGAACACCTGTTCCTCCTCTTTATTCGATTATTATGATTATCAAAATCTTTTTTTTAGTTCTCTGAAAAGAAAACTCTTCTTCCGGTTAACTGCCCGTCCGCACTTTATTCTGTCCGCACTTTTTTCTGTCCGCCCTCAGATCTTAAAAACTACTGAGGCTAGAGGGCTGCAAATTGGTATGTTGATCATCCAACCTCCAGTCATCAAACATACCAAATGGCAGCCCTCTAGCCTCAGTAGTTTTTTTTTTTTTATTTTATTTAAGGTTAAATTTAGCCATAATCGTGCATCTGGCAACAATAAAGGCCAGACCACCACCGGGCCGTGGTTAAAGTTTCAAGGGCAGCGGCTCATACAGCATTATACCGAGACAACCGAAAGATAGATCTATTTTCGGCGGCCTTGATCATACGATGTACAGAAAACTCGATTGCGCCGAAGAAACTTCGGAGCATTTTTTTACTCGTTTTTCTTTCATCAGATGATCAAAATTCCCAGAATATCCTACTTTTATAAGATGAATATGATTACCACGTAATCCTCACTTTAAATAAGACTTAACTGATTGTTTTAGTCCCAAATATTCTCCTGTACAAATTACATAAAACTGCTTTTAGAGATACTAAGTTATTCTTTTTTACCAGACGTTCTAGATTTCTTGTGGGGGTGAGGGGAGCAATTTTTCCAAATATCTATACGGGATATAACAGGGTCTGTAATTTTTGTTGTTGTTGTAAATGATTATAGTGAGGAGGGAAATCCGAAAATGAATCATAGTTGTATAACTTTATAGCTACGAAAAGTGAGACTAGTAATAATAATAATAATAATAATAATAATAATAATAATAATAATAATAATAATAATAATAATAATAATAATAATAATAATAATAAGACAGTAAGCGATTTCCTCAAACAATAATAATAATAATAATAATAATAATAATAATAATAATAATAATAATAATAATAATAATAATAATAATAATAATAATAATAATAATAATAATAATAATAATAATAATAATAATAATAATAATAATAATAATAATACAGTAAGCGATTTCCGCAAAGAAATAATAGTAATAAAAACAATGAAAAGTTACTATAAGCGATTACAGTCATGAATGAAGCCCGAAAATGAATCACAGTTGTATAATATTATAGCTGCGAAAAGTGAGGCTGATAATAATAATAATAATAATAATAATAATAATAATAATAATAATAATAATAATAATAATAATAATAATAATGGGATATGCCAGTGGAAATTGTACCCATAATCACAGGAACACTAGGCACGATCCCAAGATCCCTGAAAACGAATCTGGAAAAACTCTAGATGCCGAAGTAGCTCCAGGACTCGCGCAGAAGAGTCTGCTACTAGAAACAGCTCACACAATAAAAAAAAAAGCACCCAGTCGAACAGGATAACTGTGCTAGACCCCCAAAAATAATAATAACAATAATAAACAATAAAAAGAAAGATAACAAGTCATCGCCAAGGCATCCATCAAAGGGGGTCCCTCGACTCTCCAGCAATAGAAGAAAGGCCTTCTTTATCTGCTCTATAACCTGGCACGTCATTGAAGATAATGCCCCCCTGATGGACCGGGCGCAGTCTCCTGCTCTCATCTGCATAAGCAATGGAGTCGGACACAAAGGACCGAATTATTTTAGGCCTACGGAATTTCTGACTCTCTGGGGATAGGCCTATACAAATATTTTGACTCCTCCTACAAAGAAAATCGCTTTTTTAGGTCGGGGTAGGGGTGGGGAGTCGGATAAAGGAGGGACAGGAGGAGGGGGAGAAAAGGAGGGAGGTTGGGGAGGGGAGAAAAGGAGGGGGTTGGAGGAGGGGGAGAGAGAGGGGGGAGGGGAGAAAAGGAGCTGGAAGAAAAGGAGGGGTAGGAAAAGGGGGGAGGAGGAGGAGGAGGGGAGAAAAGGAGCTGGGAGAAAAGGAGGGGGTTGGAGGAGGGGAAAGGAGAGGGTAGGAGGAAGGGAAGAAAAAGAGAGAGGGTAGGATGAAGGGGAGAAAAGGAGGGGGGTTGGAGGAGGGGAAGAAAAGGAGGGGTAGGGGAGGGGAGAAAAGGAGGGGGGTTGGTGGAGGAGAGAAAAGGGGGGTAGGATGAGGGGAGAAAAGGAGGGAGTAGGAGGAGGGGGAGGAAAGGAGGGACAGGAAAGGAGGGGAGAAAAGGGGGGTTAGGAGAAGGGGAGAAAAGGAGGGGGTAGGAGGAGGAGGAGAAAAGGAGGGAGTAGGAGGAGGGAAGAAAAGGAGCGGGGTAGTAGGAGGAGGAGAAAAGGAGCGGGGTAGGAGGAGGGAGAAAAGGAGGGGCTAGGAGGAAGAGGAGAAAAGGAGGGAGAAGGAGAAGGGGGAGAAAAGGAGGGGAGAAGGAGAAGGGGGAGAAAAGGAGGGGTAAGAGGGGCAGAAAAGGAGGGGGTAGGAGTCGGATAAAAGGAGGGTGTAGGAGGAGGGGAGGGAGAAAAGGAGGGAGATAAATGATATACGATGTCTCCATTACACACAACGAATTTCTCTCCCTCATAATAAAGCCTTCGGATGTAACAGACCTCATTTGAATGAAGAGCCTTCATCTCCTCCCCTCTCTTCCGTGTTCCCCCATATGGAGGCCATTTGACGAGGATTACTAATTCATTCCTGACGATTTATCTTCACGATCTATGAGGAGAGAGAGAGAGAGAGAGAGAGAGAGAGAGAGAGAGAGAGAGAGAGAGAGAGAGAGAGAGAGAGAATTACAGCACACTTCATACTATTTTAAGCACTACATTCTTAAGAATAGAAAAGAAAGATCTGAGCTTTCAGTAACGAGGAAAATTAATGAAATCATATAGTAATACCAAGTGCAATTAAACATTCAATAAATACGAGTGTCCCCGAGACAATACTTATTATATAAAGTAAAACTCAAGTTAAAATAGGTATGCTATTGCACCAATGAAATCTAATTCCCTCCGATGTTTCTGTCTATATATGTTTATAACAAAGGCATTGATCCAGTATATTTAGCTGAAACAATGAAACCTCCCTTTTAAATATTAAATCTTTGTCCAGATATACAGACAGAATGACTGAATCTGAATTCATGCATGAATGTTATTCTGCTATTTGCAACATCACTGCACTCAGACAAATGCATAGCAAAATATTTGATAAAATAGGTATGTTATCGCACCAATGAAATCTACTTATCTCCGATGTTTCTATATATTTTTATACTAAAGGCATTGAGGCAATGAAACCTTCCTTTTAAATATTAAATCTATGTACAGATATACAGATAAAATGACTGAATCTGAATTCATGCATGACTATTATCCTGCTATTTGCAACATCACTGCACTCAGACAAATGCATGGCAAAATATTTGATAATATGCTTAATGGTAGTGTACGTGTAATGTACATTGTTAATTAAGATAGTGGAACCGGTATTATATGTTGTAGATAATAATCTATATTTCTGAGCGGAAAGTGGATAATAGTACTGTAAAGGAAAGACTGAATAATATAATAAGCTTTGTATTACAAAGCTTAATATATTATCCATTCATCTCCTTTACGAACCTTATTGTATTATTCAGTCATTTCCTTTACAATACCATTTTCTACTTTCCACTTAGAATCATAAAAGTAATTATCTACAACACACGATAATGTCATATAACCATTACATATAACGGAACATAAGCCTGGTGTTTTCATTTCTTTTCCATGTCTTACCACAGTCGAGTGACCACCAGGTACATGATCCAGCGCCTATCTCAGCCGGGACACAACGGAAACAAGACCAGTTTGCTCAGCCTTAGACCGGGATCGAACCTGTGAGTCGACGGTGGTGAAGACGACACCAGAGAGAGAGAGAGAGAGAGAGAGAGAGAGAGAGAGAGAGAGAGAGAGAGAGTGTTACTCATACTAATGGGAGAAGTTTTTCTCCCTGGAAAAACTTTGTTTTTCTTCTGTCAAAGAAAAAAGAAACATTTTGTCTGAGTGGAAACTAACGAATTCAAGTTCACCTCACACGCTCTTTTTTTTTTTTCGGGAAAATGACAGGAGAAAGACGAAAAGGAAAACAAAATGGATAACTGGGGAACAAAAGACTAAACCAATAAGCAGTATATTTTCTTCCAGATTTGTCTTTTGAGTTTTTCTAGAAGTAACACACACATAAACAGATAGACACACACACATAATATATGTCTATATATATATATATATATATATATATATATATATATATATATATATATATATATATATATATATATATATATATATATATATATATATATATATATATATATATATATATATATATATATATATATATATATAGAGAGAGAGAGAGAGAGAGAGAGAGAGAGAGAGAGAGAGAGAGAGAGAGAGAGAGAGAGAATAAACAAGAATGTATGACAACACTACAGGAGTCTGTTTTGTCTCATGAATTTGTCCAGACATGCTAGTTTTTTGCATGCCATTATTATTATTATTATTATTATTATTATTATTATTATTATTATTATTATTATTATTATTATTATTATTTAAAGATAACTCAGTATAGATAGCTTCCCCGAAAGCTATCTATACTAATTTATCTTTAAAAAATTATTATTATTAAATACTATTTCTGTCAGAGCGTGATTGTTCTTTGTATGCAATTATTATTATTATTATTATTGTAGGTACCAATTCGCCGCTGACTCAAACTCTCGCTCCCACAAACAGGAACCCAACAGGCCACAGTTCCTGTCAATGGCTGACATCCTATTGCTGACATCCTTCGCTTCGGCTCAAAACAAACTTTCCGCAACGCCCCCCCCCCTTTCCTGTCTCGAGCCGAAGCCATTTCCTACCCAAAGTCCTTCGTATACTCCACGTCATCATGTCCTTGCTGTCCAGGCCGCCCTTCTGTCTCGTTCGACATCCGTCTTATACTCTCCTACTATTCGACATCCTTCCCATATATTCCCTGTCTTGCGTTCCTACTCGACTTCCTGCTTAAATTCCTTCTCCTCTCCTGTTCAACATTCTCTCAATATTCCCCAGTCCTCTGCGTTATTCGACTTACTATCTATACGCTATATCCTTCTCCCCTTTTCAGCAGCGTTCGACTCTCCGACCGGCCAATGAAGAATTAGAGGAATTTATTTCTGGTGATAGAAATTCATTTCTCGTCATAATGTGGTTCGGATTCCACAATAAGTTGTAGGTCCCGTTGCTGGGTAACCAGTTGGTTCTTAGCCACGTAAAATAAATCTAATCCTTCGGGCCAGCCCTAGGAGAGCTGTTAATCAGCTCAGTGGTCTGGTTAAACTAACATACACTTAATTCTCCTTTTCAGAGTCTTCTTATAATTCTCGGTCTTCTGTCCTGTCCAGTGTCCGCCTTAAAGACTTACTTTTCTCCCATCAAATGTCCTTATATTCCTCATCTTCCTCACCTCTGCCCTTAACCCGGAACGCTCAACTGCTAATCAGCATTAATGACGCAAGAGTACTTAATTCTATGTCTATTCAGAAAGGAAGAAAATTATATTCTCTCTCTATTTAGAGAGGACGAAAATTCTCCCTCTTCTCCAGTTTATCACTGATGACAACGAGAGGGACAATTCTATTACACAAATATGATCAAAAATAATTTTCTTTTTATGAAGGTAAGATGCATGTCTCACCTAGTTTACAAGTCCCTATATTCTCACTCAGGAGTATTGGTAGACATCAACAGAAAATAGAGAGAGAGAGAGAGAGAGAGAGAGAGAGAGAGAGAGAGAGAGAGAGAGAGAGAGTACTCATGTCCCCATTACGATTTCAATTCGAGTTGGTTCGTTTGGTTCGTAGAGGCTACAGATTGCTAACCGTTTGTTTACGAAAGTTATTCACAATCTCTAATCAACATCATAACTCAAGAAATGAATCAAGAACATTTTCCTCAAAAATGTACAAACATACTAAACGAGCGCGAGTGTGTGTGTGTGAGTGTGTGTGTGTGTGTGTGTGTGTGTGTGTGTGTGTGTGTGTAAACAAGAGCTTACAATAAACACCGCGACACGACAAATAACACCAACTTCATTAAAATTCAAGCAATTCCAAAATAACACGAGTTTACTAAAGCACAAAAAATACTCGTTATCTACAATTTAAGATCAAACATAATCAAATAAAGCCAAAGTTTATAAAAACTGAACACGCAGCCCTGATCAGAATTGCAACTGATTATAAAGCAGCTCTGATCAGTAACCTTAAAATCTTCCATCCTGCAACTAAAAAAAAAAACTGATTATAAATGATCAATACAGCATCTGCATAAGTTCTGATAAACACAAAACAGCTAAATCCGAATAAAAAGGATCGCTCGAAATAAAACTGTTTAAACGAGAGCATAAAATACAATCAGATGACCTTCTATAAAACTAATAATGAAGTTTTGCTAAAAGCTTCACTCGATAAAGTACCCATTATTAATTTTAACAAAAGGATCTCATCTGTAATGACTATCGATTAAATACGCGACATGACGCAGCTTAGATAAAAATACGAACATGCACTTAAAAGATGAATAATAAATGAATGGAAAATCACCATGGTTGACAATTACGAGCCATTAAAGACACATTTAAAGCAATGGGTGCTAATCCTGACATGAGAAACTAAAAGTAAAAGTATTTCATCGAAAATATCCCAGATACAAAAAAAACCTTCACCAAGAAGAAATTCCATTCCGACCACCTTCAGTACAACCTCACCGATCAACAATAAATCAATTCCTCAGCAGGGGAAAAGCTGCAACTGCTTTCATTCCTTTTACTGCACCTCCGTTCATATTCTCTTTCTTCCATCTTCCTGTCCATCCTCTCTTAACAATTGATTCATAGTGCAATTGCGAGGCTTCCCTCCTGTTACACCTTTCAAACTTTTAACTGACAATTTCCGTTTCTGTTTAGCAAGGAAAAAAATTCCTCCTCTTCTAG
>NC_089781.1:26017880-26105380 GCF_040412425.1 Macrobrachium rosenbergii
AAATAAGATAAAAATAACTACACATATAAATAGAATAAAATAAATATATAAAAAATAAATAAAAATTAAGGCTTTCCCTTGGGGATCCCACAAGGAGGCACTAAGGTCCCTTCTCCCGTCTGGAAGACTGCAAATGAATTCATAATTTCCCCTTCGTTGATAATTACCGTTTCAATTATCATCTGGCAAGACCGGCAATAGCTGGAATGATCAATAAGGGGGAATGATTATATGCTTAATGACATCCGTTCTGGGACTGTTGATGCAGGAGACATGTAAAAAATGAAAGTATTTAATCCATGTTATAACAACCGCAGTTTCATATATATATATATATATATATATATATATATATATATATATATATATATATATATATATATATATATATATATATATATATATATATATATATATATATATATATATATATATATACCCTTGGTTTGCTAATATATATTTTATGATATTATATCCCTTTATATTACATATGCTAAAGCTTTTATCAGGTATCTTTGTGAATAAGCACACAATATAATAATATATATAATATATATATATATAATAATATAATAATAATAATAATAATAATAATAAAAGTGGAATGTTTGCCTTAAAAGATGTTAATACATGAATACAATTAGTCTAAATAACTACACTTGGTTTGCTAATACAACAGTTTTGTGTATTTTTTTAAATATTATATTATTTTCATTGTGTGAATAAATAAAATATTTTTCTTACTTGACCATTATTTCTTAGAGAGAGGTTCTACAAAAAAAAAAAAAAAATAGATCCTCGACCATATAAGCAACATTAAATATGAAGTGAATTAAGTTAACCCGTTATTTAATAAGCAGCAAAAATAATTACAATAAGAATAAGCTTTTAACCTCAGAGGGAAATTAAATTATAGAAAGATATATAATAATCAAAAATAAGTAATAATAATAAAAAAATCTGGAGTGTTTCTTCAAGAAACTTAGAAAGAAAAATGTTAATCGGGAAAAAACATGTAAAATAACAAATTAGTCTAAATAACTACAAGAATTTCTGAGGACCATGTCAAGAAAAATGAAAATAAATAAAAATGCAACAGTTTGAATATACACGCAACATTTTTCAGAAAATAAATATTATATTATTTTCGCAACATGTGAAAATAAATAAAATATTTTTCTTGAAAAACAATTGATCTCAGAAAATTATTTCTTAGAGAGAGGCTCATATCAAAAAAAAAAAAATAGATCTCGAACCAAACCATTATAAAAAACAATAGCAACATATCTCAGAAAATAAATAAATATGAACCAAGTGAATTAAGTTAACAACGTATTATTTAATAAAATGGGTCTCAGCAAAAATCGAATAAAAAAATTACATCGCAACATATCTCAGAAAATAAATAAAAGGGGCTCGAACCAAACCATTCAGAGAATTGAAATTAAATTATCTCAGAAAATAAATAAACTAATTGGTCAAAAAAATAAAACAATACAGCAGTCTCAGAAAATAAATAATATGGGTTAAAAACCCCAATCAAGAGAATAAAAAGCACAATCTCAGAAAATAAATAAATAGGGTCTTCACCAAGAAACTCAAGAGATATGAAAAAAACAAGAGAAAATCGGGACAAAAAATAAATAAGGGAAAAAAAGAAAAAAGATGAAAAAATCATTAAAAAAATATGGGTCTCGCAAAAGCATTCAAGAGAATTTCTTATCTCAGAAAATAAATAAATAGGGTCTCTGAACAAACAGCATTCAAGAGAATTGAAAAAAACAATACGCAACATATCTCAGAAAATAAATAAATAAGGGTCTCGAACCAAACAGAATTCAAAAGAATTGAAAAACAATACGCAACGTATCTCAGAAAATAAATAAATATGGGTCTCGAACCAAACAGCATTCAAGAGAATAAAAAAAACACGCAACATATCTCAGAAAATAAATAAATAGGGGTCTCGAACCAAACAGCATTCAAGAGAATTGAAAAAAACAATACGCAACATATCTCAGAAAATAAATAAATAAGGGTCTCGAACCAAACAGAATTCAAAAGAATTGAAAAACACGCAAATTCAGAAAATAAATAAATATGGGTTGAAAAAACATTCAAGAGAATAAAAAAAAAACACGCAACATATCTCAGAAAATAAATAAATAGGGGTCTCGAACCAAACAGCATTCAAGAGAATTGAAAAACAATACGCAACATATTTCAGAAAATAAATAAATATGGGTTTCGAACCAAACAGAATTCAAGAGAATTGAAAAAAACAATACGAAACATATCTCAGAAAATAAATAAATACGGGTCTCAAAAATATTCAAGAGAATTGAAAAAAAATACGCAACATATCTCAGAAAATAAATAAAGAAGTCCAGAAACAATAAAAAGAATTGAAAAACTACAAAAAATAAATAAATAAATAAATAAACAGCAATAAATAAATAAAAAAAATAAATACATAAATAAATAAAAATAAACCAATGAGGTCAGATTAAAAAACAAGACCATATCTCAGAAAATAAATCCAGTCTCAAAGACAACAGAATTCAAAAAGAATTGAAAAACGTTCGGCATCTCAGAAAATAAATAAAATGGGGCAAACAGCATTTACAGAGCTCGGGGAAAACATATGCAAAAAATAAATAAATAGGGTCTCTGCCCCATTCAAGAGTTTGAAAAAAACAATGGGTTGCATATTCAGAAAATAAATAAATGAGGGTCTCAGCGCAGAATTCAAAAGAATTGAAAAAAAGCTGCAACGTATCTCAGAAAATAAATTCATGGGTCTCGAACCAAACAGCATTCAAGAGAATAAAAATGAAAGCAACATATTCAAAATAAATAACTATTGGACCAACATTCAAGAGAATTGAAAAACAATACGCAACATATGTGAAAATAAATAAATATGGGTATGGGGATTCAAAGAGTTTGAAAAAAACAAAAGCAACATATCTCAGAAAATAAATTATGGGTCCGAACCAAACAGCATTCAAGAGAATTGAAAAAAAACAAACCGCAACATATCTCAGAAAATAAATAAATATGGGTCTCGAACCAAACAGCATTCAAGAGCATTGAAAAACAATACGCAACATATTTCAGAAAATAAATAAATATGGGTTTCGAACCAAACAGAATTCAAGAGAATTGAAAAAAACAAACCGCAACATATCTCAGAAAATAAATAAATACGGGTCTCAAAATATTAAAAATATAGATAGGACAAGAAGCCAGAGACAATAAAAAGTGTCAGACTACAAAAAAAAAATAAACAAATAAATAAATAAATAAATAAATAAATAAATAAATAAATAAAGGAATGAGGTCAGATACACAGACCTCCTTTCCTTCCAGTCTCAAAGACAACTTCCAAGCAGCATTGAAGACGCGTTCGGCACTTGGCACATGAAAATGGCACA
This sequence comes from Macrobrachium rosenbergii, assembly GCF_040412425.1. Lineage (NCBI taxonomy): Eukaryota > Metazoa > Arthropoda > Malacostraca > Decapoda > Palaemonidae > Macrobrachium > Macrobrachium rosenbergii. The sequence goes on from NC_089781.1 coordinate 26,021,318, forward strand.
GCATTTACAGAGCTCGGGGGAAATCACTTGCAAAGATTCAATGTGCCCCTGTCTGGCGTTTTTTTTTTTTTGTTTCTTGATGGGTTGCTGTTGCGGATGACTCTCAGCGCTTCATGAAAGCCATCTTTCATGGCTTTCGTTATGAATAATGATTCAATAATTGGACCAAATAATAATAATGGGGAGGAAGAGTTTAGGAAAACAGAAGATTATTCCGCCAGCTCTCCATCTTTTAGCAAGTATAAAGTCGTACACTTTATATATATATATATATATATATATATATATATATATATATATATATATATATATATATATATATATATATATATATATATTTACCCTGAAAAAAAAAAAATGATTATATGATTCAATATGTTAAATATCATAAGAAATAGGGTCGTTATTCATGAGCTATAGATTCTTCTTATCCATATCAATAAATCTTGATGCTACCTTATTCTTCCCTGTCTGGAATAATGCTTCTTACTGAGTTTTGTTCTATAATTTTCCTGCTCACTTGGTTTAAACACACTGACCGTTACCTTAGGCAATCTATAAATCTTATTCGTTATCTTGAGCAATCCCGTGTAATATTTATTTCTAAGCTTTATCATTCTCTTCCTCCATTTCTATAATCTTTCGTTTTTCATGAGGCGTGTTTATTGCTTCGCTGAGGGCTATTTCCCTTGTCATTAAAAAAAAAAAAGTTCTGTTTTCACCAAAATCATACAGGGACAAAATACCCACTTTCAATCTTTTGAAAGTATAAAAAAAAAAACTCCGTAACGTCATTGCTCACTGATATCAAGAATCTATTTTTTTTTTATTATTATTATTCTTTTCATTTCTTGGTTGTGAGGAAGAAATCGCCAATAATCGCTGATTTACGACCCGACCTTTCTAAATCTCACTGACCTGATATCCAACCTCCTGCTACCTCCTCCCCCCACGCCCCCAAACTTTTCTAAATCTCACTGACCTCACGCAAGAAGAATGATAGCACCCCACCATTCATGTTCCAATGACGCGAGATCTGTCATCGTAAATTCTTTCTTTCTCTTAAATAGTCTTTGCAAGTTATTGCCAAGATTTCGGCAGGGACAAGTTGAGAAAAGCCTTCCGGGGCATCTTTGTCTGTTTGTATGTGCGTTGCAAAAGGGTTTTCCTGCTTCCTAGATCAGCTTCCTCTGTTATGTCTACGTAACATTTGTCTACTTTGTCTACTTGCTAAATCTTTGTCTATTTTGGTCATAAACATAAACATTGGACTTCCAACCTGTCTCCTAATCTTTACTCATTTTATCTCACGATGAGATACTCCCAACTCTCTCTCTCTCTCTCTCTCTCTCTCTCTCTCTCTCTCTCTCTCTCTCTCTCTCTCTCTCTCTCTCTCTCTCTCTCTGCCCGCCCTTTCCTTAATAACCTCATTCCCCTCTTTGTTCCTGCGGGGCGTATTTTAATAAACTTATACATACTTGATTTTATTTTATGCCTGGCCTTATCTGGGAGCGCATCATAAAGCGCTCGAAGTTTCTCCATTATTTTTTGCGTTTCATTTTCAACTTTCTCCTCCTTCGTTACCCTTATAGTGAAAGTTTTCTAGAATTTCCTCCTTCAGATTCTAAAAGCGCTTTATCTGTGCTGCGCGACTCCGCCACCTGAATCCACCTTCTGCCTCTCTCTCTCTCTCTCTCTCTCTCTCTCTCTCAAGTGATTCTTTTTATTTATTCATGATTTCTCTCCTACACTGTCTTTGTTTCCTTTTTTCCTGATTTAGTTTCCTTAATGTTTTTTTTTTTTTTTTTCTCTCTCTCTCTCTCTCTCTCTCTCTCTCTCTCTCTCTCTCTCTCTCTCTCTCAAATAGCTCGTTTGTTTATTCATGATTTTTCTCTTTCACTGTCTTCATTTCCTTTTTCCTGATTTAGTTTCCTTAATGTTTTTTTTTTCTTTTTGCTCTCTCTCTCTCTCTCTCTCTCTCTCTCTCCCAAATGACTCTTTTTATTTATTCATGATTTCTCTCTTCTATTGTCTTCGTTTTCTTTTTACCTAATTTCCTTTTTGTATTTTAATTTAGTCCATTCTTTAATGTTTTTCTATTTTTCACCCCAAGGGTTTTTTGTATTTTTATTTTATTTTTAACCCTCGTTGTCGTTCTATTTCCTTTTACTCCTTTTTTTTTTACACACACACACACACACACACACACACACACACACATATATATATATATATATATATATATATATATATATATATATATATATATATATATATATATATATATATATATATATATATATATATATATATATATATATATATATATATATATATATATATATATATATATATATATATATATATATATATGCATATTTCTATTCCTTGTATTTTCCATAATATTCGCTATCCTATCTAACTTTTCGTCTCTTGTCTCTTTTGTTTCGTCGTGTCATTCTCGCTATTTCACTTCCCTGCTCCTCTCTGTCTCAATTATCTTCTTTTGCGAGTCTCGCTAATTTGTTTCATTTGATGCCATTTGTTACTCTCTCTCTCTCTCTCTCTCTCTCTCTGTATCACTTAGTTTCCTTTCGCAGTGTTTAATTTATGATCGTTTCCGCTGTTGTTCTCTCACTTTCTTTGCGTTTCCTTTTTGCTATATTCTCTTTCGCTTCAATTATCTCTTTTCGTTAGAATTGGTAACGTCTTCTTTTCCATGTTTATAATTCCCTTCACGTCTTGAATTCACTTATTCCTTTTTTTTTATTTTTTAGGCCTCTTCAATTTTATTTTGCTACTTGACTCTCTCTGATAATTATCTTTCTCTCGTTCTGCAGCGAAATATTTTGCTACTTTACTCTCTCTGATAATTATCTTTCTCTCGTTCTGCAGCGAAATATTTTGCTACTTTACTCTCTCTGATAATTATCTTTCTCTCGTTCTGCAGCGAAATATTTTCTACTTTACTCTCTCTGATAATTATCTTTTTGTTCTGCAGCGAAATATTTTGCTACTTTACTCTCTCTGATAATTATCTTTCTCTCGTTCTGCAGCGAAATGTTTTGCTACTTTACTCTCTCTGATAATTATCTTTCTCTCGTTCTGCAGCGAAATATGAAATAAATATTTCTACGGCTTAAAATTAATCAAAACTAATTCTAAATTATTCCTCAGCTACCGAATCTTATCTAATACACCGCTATTACCTGCTATTACGGAATTACTGTATTTAACTTTCTGGAGAAGAGAATATGGGAGATCACGCTTCAACGCTAAAGTCTCGTAAATATAGATTTGTCTGTTTCTGTAGCCAGGGACGCGTAGCCCTCGGGGTACGACAAGGGGCTGTTCAGGGGGTACGCGCTCCCCACGGGTCGTTAGGGTCAGGGGACTGGCCGCCCACTGACTGCATATAGCCACAGGTAAATAATTATATAAATCTGTCTGTATTTATTATGGAATTCTTTGTGTTTGCAATATTACTGGTTATGTCAGAAGAGTTACGAACTTGCTTCCCTTCACTACAGTACTTGCAAATATACACAACGGAGTGTTTTCCTGAGTTTGTACTCGATCTTTGTATCAACAATTTGTCTTCGTATTTCTCATCGTTTTCGAAAGCTTTTTAGTTTTCTGTAAAAGAAAAATATTGTGCCGGCTTTGCCCGTCCGTCCGCACTTCTTTCTGCCCGCACTTTTTTCTGTCCGCCCTCGGATCTCAAAAACTACTGAGGCTAGAGGGCTGCAAATTGGTATGTTGATCATTCACCCTTCAACCATCAAACTTACCAAAATGCAGCACTCTAGCCTCGGTGGTTTTTATTTTATTTAAGGTTAAAGTTCGCCATAACCGTACTTCTGGTAATATAGGATAGCCCACCACCCGGCCGTGGTTAAGGTTTCATGGGACTCGGCTCATACAGCATTATACCGAGACCACCGAAAGATAGATCTATTTTCGGTGGCCTTAGTTATACACTGTAGCGGCTGTACAGAAAACTCGACTGCGCCGAAGAAACTTCGGCGCATTTATTACTTGTTTGATTTTTAACCAGATCTTCAACTGACACACCGTTTTCTCGTTGCGAGGGCATTTTCTATGGGATTCAAACAGACAAATTCTCAGGTTTTCATTCGTTTTAAAAACTACTTAAAAAGCTAAAAACTAAAAACTAAATATTAAAATAATTAAATATTAAATATTATAACTAAAGATAATTAGAGGAATGGGAGGGACAGAAAGAAAGTAAATGAAGAGAAACAAGTAAAAAATGCCCCGAAGTTTCTTCGGCGCAATCGAGTTTTCTGTACAGCCTCTACAGCGTATAATCAAGGCCACCGAAAAAGATCTATCTTTCGGTGGTCTCGATACAATGGTGTGTGAGCCGCGGCCCATGAAACTTTAACCACAGCCCATGAAACTGTAACCACGGCCCAGTGGTGGCCTATCCTATATCGTTGCCAGAAGCACGATTATGACTAACTTTAACCTTAAATAAAATCAAAACTACTGAGGCTAGAGGGCTGCAATTAGGTATGTTTGATGATTGGAGGGTGGATGATCAACATACCAATTTTCAGCCCTCTAGTCTCAGTAGTTTTTAATATCTGAGGGCGGATAGAAAAAGTGCGGACAGTAAGAGGTGCGGACGGACAGACAAAGACGGCAAAATAGTTTTCTTTTTACAGAAAACTAAAACCACTTTATATCTTTTTGACTATTACTCGTTTTTTTTTCGTAGAGGTCCTTTAAAATTAAAGGGTACTATGCATTTGCTAAAGGGTGTGATGAGAAAAATTCTTGGGTTTTCATTCATTTCAAAAATGATTCAAAAGGTCAAGGTAGAATTAAAAGATAAAATATGTAAGGGTAATTTCCAAAGCAATAAAACTTTTTTTCGCTTTCATTCAACCCTGTGTATGAATTAACTAAATGTCAATTACACAATATACTATCCTATTCATATTGAGAGAGAGAGAGAGAGAGAGAGAGAGAGAGAGAGAGAGAGAGAGAGAGAGAGAGAGAGAGAGAGAGAGAGAGCCATAAAAGGAGTGGAAATCATTTTTATCTCTCTGACTTTAAAGATAAATTTTCAAAATGTATCTAATTGTTCTTAAGGACTTCATTAAGAACAATTCTGGGCCATTCGAGCAACTTTTCAGGTCGGGCTTTGGAAGTCTCTCTCTCTCTCTCTCTCTCTCTCTCTCTTTTCTCTCTCTCTCTCTCTCTCTCTCTCTCTCTCTCTCTCTCTCTCTCTCTCTCAAATTCAGTATTCTTACTATATTAAAGGAATTTTGCAAAGTTCAAAGTTCTCGAAGGCCTGCCTCTCTCTCTCTCTCTCTCTCTCTCTCTCTCTCTCTCTCTCTCTCTCTCTCTCTCTCTTTCTCAAATTCAGTATTCTTTACCATATTAAACGAACTTTGCAAAGTTTAAATATAGGCCTGCCCCTCTCTATATCTCTCTCTCTCTCTCTCTCTCTCTCTCTCTCTATACACACACACACACACACACACACACACACACACACACACACACACATATATATATATATATATATATATATATATATATATATATATATATATGTATATTTGTATATATACATATATATGTATGTATATATATATATAAATATAAATGTGTGTATATATATACATATAAATATATACAGATACACACACACAAATATACACCCGACTCAAAATTTTAACATTTATAAAAGACGAAGTTTGGCCTTAAACACTTCGAGAAAGAATTTCCTACCCCCTCTTTAATTTTTATCGGAGGGCAAAGCCCCTAATATGGGACACAGGGGTCACCAATGCCCCGGGTCACGTGATACCCCAAGACTGACTTGTCGTACAATGATGGACGACCCGCACCCGCGACATCTGACATACGCCCCCTCCCCCCTTCACGCCTTTTAAAAATTCTGGGGTAAAAACGACCTGTTTTTATAGATTAGTCAAGGAGTTGGGGGGGAAAATGATTAAAGACTAACCGTGTACGTCAGGTTTTTTTTTTTTATTTAGAAGTGTTTTATTCTTTTTACTTACAGTTCGTTTGGTTTTACAAATCTTTATGTATATATGTATATATATATACATTATATATATACTAATATATATATATACACTATATATATACTAATATATATATATATATATATATATATATATATATATATATATATATATATATATATATATATATATATATATATATATATATATATACATATGTGTGTGTGTTTGTATGAGCGTCAGTGTAAAGGAATATTTAAACGAACGTGTCAACATCATTAGGGCGGAGCCTCGAGATGTTCCTACAATAAAACTGCGCCGCAAATTCACAATTCCAGCTACGAGTGAAACACCTACGGATGATTATTAGCCCAATGTGCACGTTGGATTAAGAGCGCTGACATTTTAAGGCTTATAAGGCAATGAACCGAACTAAGTTAAACGCCGACCGCCTAAGGGCTCTTTAGAGATCTGAATAGAGGAAAGAGCTGTTATAGAATCAGATTCCAAAGGAGAGATGACGCTGAAGTGGAATTAGAGCTTTCGACGATTGGATCAGGATCATAGATGGATGAACTGGAGGTTTAGACAGATGAATAAGGTTCCAGACGGATGCATTTCAAGATGTTTAGTTGGATGAAGTTTGGAGGTTCAAGTGGATGAATTACAGCTTTATAATTTTGACAGATGACTCTGCCCGAGTTTTAATTTGATAAATGTTTAGGCGAATGATTGTTTGAGCTGTAAATGGAGAATTTTAGAGCTTGATAATGTGGAACTTCTAAGTATCAGTCGGAATTATTGTGTGATCTCCAGAGCTCTAAATGGAGAATTTTAGAGCTCAATAATGAACTTCAATTCATTATGAGGAATTACTGATTGATTTTCAGAGCTCTAAATGGAGAATTTTAGAGCTTTATAATGAGGAACTTCTAAGTATTAGTCGGAATTACTGAGTGACCTCCAGAGCTCTAAATGGAGAATTTTAGAGCTTTACAATGAGGAACCTCAAAGTATTAGTCGGAATTACTAACTGATTTTCAGAACTCTAAATGGAGAATTTTAGAGCTTTATAATGAGGAACTTCTAAGTATTAGTCGGGATTACTGAGTGGTCTCCAGAGCTCTAAATAATTTCAAAGCTTTACAATGAGGAACTTCAAAGTATTAGTCTGAATTACTGATTGATTTTCAGAGCTCTAATGGAGAATTTTAGAGTTTTATAATGAAGAACATCAAAGTATTTCTCGGAATTAATGACTGATTTTCAGGAATCTAAGTAGAGAATTTTAGAGCTTTATAATGAGGAAATTCATTTTACTCGGGATTACTGATTGATCTGAAGAGCTCCAAATGAAAAATTTTAGAGCTTTATAATGAGGAACATCAAAGCATTAATCGGAATTATTGATTTATTTCAGAGCTCTAAATGGAGAATTTTAGAGCGCTATAATGAGGAACATCGAAGCATTATAGTCCGAATTACTACTTGATTTCCAGGGCTCCAATGGAGAATTTTGGAGCTTTATAATGAGAAACCTCAAAGCATTAATCGGAATTACTGACTGATTTTCAGAGCTCTAAATAGAGAATTTTAGAATGAGAAACTTCAAAGCATTAGTCGGAATTACTGACTGATTTCCAGAGCTCTAAATGGAGAAATTTAGAGCTCTATACAGACGACTTTGTCCGAGTTTTAAATGGATAAATATTTAGGCCAACAACTATCTTAGCTCTAAATGGAGAACTTATGAGTCGGAATTACTGCTTGATTTCCTGAACTCTAAATAAAAAAAAAAATGTCTAAGCTTTACAGACGGAGCTTCAGAACATTACACGGAATTACAGCAATAGCTGTTCCTCCAGTTAATCCCCGGGTGCGGATATGAGACCGTCGGCCGTTACAAATTACATTCAATTACATTTGCCGAGAGTTTGATGAAAAGGCCCATCAAAGCCACGAAGCAATTACGCCTCGAAATGGAAGATATGAATCGCTTCGCTGTCTGTCGAAAAAGAATCGCTGTAATTAACAGTGTCTTCTCCGTTACGTAACCGGAATTTAGCCAATTCCGTGATTACATAACCCAGCGGGCTACCGCTGCTAGATTCGGCGTCATTTAAAATAACGGCAATTAGGTTTAAATGCTTATTATAATTATCTTGTGATATCATTTAGCTTGTAACAACATTCTTTTGTAGGTTCGTTATGGGTTGAGTTTTTGTTATGGTTCTCATTCAAAGTGCGTTCTGGGTTGCGTTCTTACATGGACAAGCTATATTATTATTATTATTATTATTATTATTATTATTATTATTATTATTATTATTATTATTATTATTATTATCTTTATTATTATTATTATTATTATTATTATTATTATTATTATTATTATTATTATTATGCACACAGTCACCCACAGGACTTATTATTATTATTATTATTATGTACACAGCCGCCCACTAGAATAAATGTCGTGAAATTGCTGAACAAACTTCCTCAACACTTAAAAAATAAGGTTAATTATCATGAATTATGGCAGAATAATGCATGAATACAGGAGAAACACTCTTCTCCTATTTGTCACCTCCTTTCTTTCTTCACTTTCTTATTATTCCCTTTTCCTATTATTCTGTAGTTTCTTTCCTTCTTTAGTATCTTATTATTTCCTTCTTCGTATTATTCTCAAGTTTCTTTATTCTGCCTTCAGGTTTCACCGAAGTATCGCATTCAAAGGAGGAGAAATGAGAGATAAGATGGTAAACGTGTAACATGAGAGAGAGAGAGAGAGAGAGAGAGAGAGAGAGAGAGAGAGAGAGAGAGAGAGAGAGAGAGAGAGAGAGAGAGAGGGCTTGAGTTTAACTTGAAGTGGACGAATAAAACTCATAATGCCTAGACAGTGAATTTCACATATCCGATGCAATATGAATTTACTTTTTTTAAATAAAAAAAATAATAAATAAATAAATAAATAAATAAATCTCTGATTTGAGCGAAGGAGCTTCTGGAAATGTGCAAACGGAGGGGACGATTGGATGGGGGAAAGTAATGGCTTAACCCCAAATACAAGAATTATGATGTATATTATATATTTGTATATATATGATGAAAATATGTGTGTGTGTGAGTGTATACACACACATGTATATATATATATATATATATATATATATATATATATATATATATATATATATATATATATATATATATATATATGTATATGTATACATATACATACATATATATATATATATATATATATATATATATATATATATATATATATATATATATATATATATATATATATATATATATATATATATATATATATATATATATATATATATATATATATATATATATACACACATATATATACACACACATATTCATATATATACAAACGTGAATTAACTTCCTCCTTTAATATCACTGAAAAATAATTATATTATTACTGCTACAACAAAAACCCCACCCACATTAATTCATTGATTTTTCTACGCCTTTCACCACTCTCCTCTCTCTCTCTCTCTTTCTTCTCTTCTTTCCCGGTCACTGGATTCCATTGGTAGCCTTCAACCGAAGCAATTCATCAAACGCGATAAATACCGCCGAACCCTTTATGGCTTATCGAGATCCCGCTCGAACCACTTTTATGGTTCGAACAAGGTTCGGATTAGGCGAACCTTTGACACAGGTTCGCCCGGCCACAAAACTCCGCTTCTCCGTGTTTAAGGGTAAATAATTTTCCATTATTCTTGTTTAGTCTTTTTTTTTTTTTTTTTTTTTAGTTTTCTGTAAAAGAAAACTATTGAGATGGCTTTGTCTGTCCGTCTGCACTTTTTCTGTCCGTCCTCAGATCTTGAAAACTACTGAGGCTAGAGGGCTGCAAATTGGTATGTTGATCGTCTACCCTCCAATCATCAAACATACCAAATTGCAGCCATCTAGCCTCAGTAGTTTTTTTTCTATTTAAGGTTAAAGTTAGACATAATCGTTCGTCTGGTAGCGCTATAGGTACCAACAACACTGGTCACCACCGGTCCGTGGTTGAAAGTTTCATGGGACGCGGCTGAGAGTTTCATGGGTCGTGGGTGAAAGCTTTATATAGCATTATACGCTTTACAGAAAACTCGACTGCGCCGAAGAAACTCCGGCGCATTTTTAACTTGACATGAAGCTGTGATTTGTCATCCGATTCTTGTATCTTGGACTAAAACTCATGTTGATTACCTGGAGAGCATAATTATCATTTATCAGTTCAGTGGCGGATTTAACATTACAATTTGACGTCACAATTACCAGGGTCATCGGCGCCATGATTTTACTTGTCATCCGATTCTTGTATCTTGGACTAAAAACCCGTATTGATTATTTGCAGAAGATAATTATCATTTGTCATTTGAGTGGCTGATTTAGCATTACAATTTGACATCACAATTACCAGGATCGTCGGCGCCAAAAGTGATATTATTCGCTCATATAATTTATAATATAAAAAAAATCTGATGACAATTAAAGCCTAATAACTTTCGTACAAATCATACATTTAACTGTACATAATCACCGCGGGCTGGTACTGTTTTTACAGAGCTATTATCTAATGTCTAAATGCCTCAATGAATAAAGATAAAAAATATAAACGCGTAGAGAAAAAAGAACACCTATAAATCATCTTAGGCCTCTAATGAAATGCTTTGAAGGGGTAATGATGACGGTGATTAATAATATTACAAACGTATTGGACAAGCCCAAAAACATCATTAATTTGCTAAACTATAGGTGTGATTAAAAAAAAAAAAAGGGGGGCGCACAACAAATAAAAAAAAAATCATAAATAAAAAATGAAAAAACCAACAAATAAGTAACCTGATGATGTTGATGATGATGATGATGATGATGATTAATATTATTATTATTAACGTATTAAAGAACCAAAGCATCCATTAACCTGCTAAACCACGTGTGATTAAAATAAAAAGTCACAACAAATAAAGTAAATAACAGAAAGTTATAAATAAAAAATGAGAAAATCAACAAATAAATAACGTGATGGCGATAATGATTAATAATATTATTATAAACGTATTAAGAAACAAAAAACATCCACCAGCTTGCTAAAGCCTGTGGGTACGATTAAAAAAAAAAAAGGTAAAAAATCGAAAAATAACAGAAAACCATAAATAAAAAATGAGAAAACTAACAAACAAGGAAAAATAACAGAAAACCATAAATAAAAAATGAGAAAACCAACAAAAATTAACCTAAAAATAGAACACCAGTTAAAAATTCATTTGAAAGAAAATAAAAACTTTAGGTAGAGAGGCAATGAGTGGGAAATAAGCTGTGTTTAACGGGGTGGGGGCGGGGTTTTGGGGGTGGGGGCTATCGTTAAATTGTTCCTAAAGACGTGACAAAAAAAAGAGAAAAAAAGTTGGCCAAGTATAAAGAAAACTTTGTAGAATTAAAGATCAGAAGTTTGCTGGGACTTTGAAAAAGTTAGACGGGAAACTTTCCAAACGAAATGTTCTTAAAGGCTTTAATGGAACAAAAAAAAATTACAAATACTAGAATGAATCTACTCTCAAAGGCTTGCACGGATGGCCTTTGCACATTACCGAAAGTTTTCAGGACTTTAAATAAACAAAAGGTCTAATTAGAAAATAACACGTTTGACGACAGATATCGGATGCTACAATTAAATGCTTTTGAAGGGATTCCTGACTGGCAAAAAAAAAAAAAGGATTAGACAAAGATGTAAAAGATAAACCCAAAAGGTTTAAATATAAAATGCGCAATGGTGAAACAACATTCCCAATGAAATACCGAATGCTGAAACATGCCTTTTAAGGCTAAAATCTCTCTCTCTATGTATGTATGTGTGTATCTATATATATATATATATATATATATATATATATATATATATATATATATATATATATATATATATATATATATATATATATATATATATATATATATATATAATAAGCATATGTGACAATATACCAAATAAAATGTTCTTTTTTTTTATTAAAAAATGGCACCAGAGACTACACCAATCAGGAGTTGCAATGAGTTCCCATTTACCCTTGAGGTCGTACCTACCTAAGCCTCTTACCCTCTTGTGATTTCATTTTAAAAAACCATCAAAGAGAAAATAATTTTACGCAAACATCAAAGAAAAAATCATTTTATGGGAACATAAAAAAAAATGATGAAACATCAAAGAGAAAATATTTAATGAGAACAAAGAAAAATAATTTTATGAGAACATAAAAAAGTTTTATGAAAACGTCAAAGAAAAAATTATTTTATGGGAACATAAAAAAATTTATGAGAACATCAAAGCAAAAATAATTTTATGGGAACATGAAAAAATATTATGAGAACATCAAATAAAAAATAATTTTATGGGAACATCAAAGAAAAAATAATTTTATGAGAATATCAAAGAAAAAATAATTTTATGGGATCAAAAAATTTTTTATGAGAACATCAAAGAAAAAATATTTTTATGGGAACATAGAAAAATTCTTATGAGAACATCAAAGAAAAAATAATTTTATGAGAACATAAAAAATAATTTTATGAGAACATCAAAGAAAAACCTCTATGACATCAGAGAAAAAATAATTTTATGGAAACAAAAAAAATTTATGAGGACATCAAAGAAAAAATAATTTTATGGGAGCACAAAAAATAATTTTATGAGATCAAAGAAAAAATAATTTTTGGAGAACATCAAAGAAAAAAAAATTATGAGAACATTAAAGAAAAAATAATTCTATGAGAACATAAAAAAATTATGAGAACATCAAAGAAAAAAAATTATGAGAACATGAAAGAAAACAAATTACGAGAACATCAAAGAAAAAATAATTTTATGAGAACACCAAAGAAAAAAAATATGAGTAAATAAAGGGAATCGAATACAGTATAGGCGAGAGAAAGCAAGTCAAACAAAATGCTAGCATTTACCTTTGTGGCTTTTCACAACAAATACCGTAATTCCCTAGTGTGTTTCTCCAAGTCTGGATCAAAGGGGACTCCCTCCCCACACCCCCCGCCCCCGGGGCAAAGTGCAAATGGAGGCATTTCTCCCTAATACTTTTTTTTATTATTATTGTTTTGAGTGATTTAGCGCCTAGGAGCATCGTTGTTAATAATAATAATAATAATAATAATAATAATAATAATAATAATAATAATAATAATAATAATAATAATAATAAGAAGAAGAAGAAGAAGAAGAAGAAGAAGAAGAAGAAGAAGAAGAAGAAGAAGAAGAAGAAGAAGAAGAAGAAGAAGAAGAAGTTTTATATTATTATTTTTATTATTATTATTATCATTATTATTATTTTAAGGTTTTAGCACCCTGGGAACATCGTTAATAATAATAATAATAATAATAATAATAATAATAATAATAATAATAATAATAATAATAATAATAATAAAATAACAACAATAATAATAAATAACACCATTATTACTAATTAGCAGTATTAATAATGAAAGTAGTGGTATTCGTCTAGTAGGGGTAGATGAAGTAGCAGTAACAACCACAGTAGCACAATAGCAGTGATAATTATTTCACGTTTCTAGCCCGCAACTACGACGATAGTCATCCGAACAATATCTAACCCCACATTCATACAAAAATCTGCTACGAATTCCAGTTCCAGGGAAAAGATTCCTGGCCCTTTTTTTTTTTTTTTTGCTCACGGAAGGATCCTTTATGGCACTAATGAGGGAAATAGCTTGGAGAATTTTTGCCACATTAGAGATAAGAGGACGCAAACTTTTTCTCTTTTTTTTCCCCAAAAAACTTTCCAGCACATTCAGGAAGCGTGTGCGCGCTTCCACGCATGCGCGGACACTCGCACGCAAGTACTCTTCAAAAAAAAAAGGGAGAGAGAGAGAGAGAGAGAGGTAGAGAGAGATATGCTTAATTTCCCCGCCAGAAAATAAGCCAGTTGGTGAAGACAAAGCCTTGAACAAACTCCTATTTTCTATCGTGAGCGCGATAACCTCACACCGCCTCCAGGAACCCCAATCTTATTCATGGCCTCCACCCCCTTCCTCCACTGACCAACCCCTCAAACTTTCCCCTCCCCTTCCCCCCTACCCGTCAATCCCTTCCCTCCCTCTCTCCCTCCCGTCCTGCAACCTCTTCTCTCTCATTTTCTTCCTGTTCCAACCACTAGTGGCCGCTTGGCACAGTAAACAATGTAACTCACTCAGATTCTATTACCTGATAACCCCCATCCATCTCTCACAGGAATAAGCAGGAAGAAGAGGAAGAGGAGGAGGAGGAGGAGGAGGAGGAGGAGGAGGAGGAGGAGGAGGAGGAGGAGGAGGAGGAGGAAGAGGAGGAGGAGGAGGAGGAGGAAGCAGGTGGGATGAAAAATGGAGGACCGTAGGATGCCGAAGGAAGATTAAACTGGAAAATGAAAGACTGGAATATATATAAGAGAGAGAGAGAGAGAGAGAGAGAGAGAGAGAGAGAGAGAGAGAGAGAGAGAGAGAGAGAGAGAGGTTGTTTTAAAGATTTCAAACACAGGCTCTCACATTTATTCATAGTTTTTGTAACAAGAGAGAGAGAGAGAGAGAGAGAGAGAGAGAGAGTGAGAGAGAGAGAGAGAGAGAGAGAGAGAGAGAGGTTGCTTAAAGATTTCAAACACAGGCCTTCACATTTACTCATAGTTTTTTTTAACAAAAGTGCCGTTAAAAAGCTGTTGATAATATAAACCGAATTCCCTTACTTGTTATAATAATTGTCTTAGCTTTCTCTTGTTACGTTTGAGGAATTATCATACAAACTATAAAAGAATACATGTATGTTTTTTGCTGTCACTGAACTTGTTTTCCTTATAACAAATGCCTAAGATAATTTTTTGCCACATTGTACTGAAGATTTTCTAAATTTTGCTTTGAAGACTTTCTTTCGCCAGCTTAGGGGCTACTTGTGTTGATACCCATTGTTGTAAACAATTCCTGTGCAATGTTCTATTATTATTATTATTATTATTATTATTATTATTATTATTATTATTATTATTATTATTATTAGTCACAATGAACAAGAATTCCCATGGAACAACCCAAGTGATCAATTAACTGAACTAGCAATCAAACTGTTCTCATTGCTCCCGTTTTCAATGACTTACAAAAATGCATTCTGAGGTAGAAATATTTTCTCACTTCACACGGTTTTAAAACCAGTTATTTTATTTTCGGTTCACCGCACTTGTTTCGTTAAGGCATTAACTAGATAATGGTATTGGTTGTTCTTCCCATCGGCTTCTAACTAGATAATGGTATTGGTTGTTCTTCCCATCGGCTTCTAACTAGATAATGGTATTGGTTGTTCTTCCCATCGGCTTCTAACTAGATAATGGTATTGGTTGTTCTTCCCATCGGCTTCTAACTAGATAATGGTATTGGTTGTTCTTCCCATCGGCTTCTAACTAGATAATGGTATTGGTTGTTCTTCCCATCGGCTTCTAACTAGATAATGGTATTGGTTGTTCTTCCCATCGGCTTCTAACTAGATAATGGTATTGGTTGTTCTTCCCATCGGCTTCTAACTAGATAATGGTATTGGTTGTTCTTCCCATCGGCTTCTAGGTAAAAAAAAAAAATAAATAAAAAATTAAATTTTGCGTCTCCTAAAATCTCCTGAGCAAGGCTGGTTGGTTTAGATCAATGTGGCGTTATGCCAGCAATGACCCTTAAAAAAAAAACAATTAGTGTAGTAAAGTGCTTAAAGGAACTACAAACCTTGTGTGGACCTCTAGACTACGTTTACCAACAGAGGAAGTTACCTGTTTTCAAGATTAACCA
The DNA here is from genome assembly GCF_040412425.1 of Macrobrachium rosenbergii. NCBI lineage: Eukaryota > Metazoa > Arthropoda > Malacostraca > Decapoda > Palaemonidae > Macrobrachium > Macrobrachium rosenbergii. Next base: position 26,037,202 of record NC_089781.1, read on the forward strand.
TATTATTAAAATAAACGTAGTTTTCCAAGACTTGCCCCACCTTTTGGACAAAACCAAATCCCCTTCCAAGACCTGCAACACAATTTCTGGTGGTTTGTCAGAGTCCAGCGGTCCATATCAAGCCTACTATTCTCTTCCACACCATACCACACCTAGGACAAAGGCAGCTCCCCTGGAATAAGTCTAGTTTAATGTAAACCAACCGTCACCGTCGCTACCTCCGTCTGTGCAATTTCCCTACTTATAAATGAACCCAAGACCTTGCTTCAGCACAGACTCTTCCTCAGCAAGCAACCGTGCAATTTCCCTACTTATAAATGAACCCAAGACTGGCCTTGCTTCAGCACAGACTCTTCCTCAGTAAGTAACCGTGCAATTTCCCTACTTATAAATGAACCCAAGACTGGCCTTACTTCAGCACAGACTCTTCCTCAGTAAGCAACCGTGCAATTTCCCTACTTATAAATGAACCAACGACTGGCCTTGCATCAGCACAGACTCTTCCTCAAACGCAAACAAACGCACACACTCACACTCGCCATTCCTCTCTTTCACACTCTCTCTCTTTCTCTTCCTCGTTTACACAAATCTTCACGTCGTAAAATAAAAGAGATCCTTCATTCACAACCAGGACAAAGTCTTCTTTATAAAGCCATTTCGTCCTAACGCCTTGGTGTGTGTGTGTGTGTGTGTGTGTGTGAGCAAGGGACCCGCCGTTCCAATCACTCTTAATTAATCTTACGGCTCGAAATCTCTTTTTAACTCAATTTCCTGGCTAAGGCGATGGAGGAAGCGTAACATATTTCTCTCGGGGGATGAAGGAAATGAAAAGAGGTGCGGGCGCCGTCGCCCAAGGAAGAGAAGGAGGATGAAAAAACAAAAATGCATAATGTTTTCTTGAAGGAGGGACGTCCAGGGGGCAAAAAGGAATGGCGGAAAATATTCGAAGTTGAGCGACAAAAAAGGAATTTTTCCATCACGTTTTAAAGATTAGCGATTTGCATAAATATGACGAAACTAATAAAATCTTATTTTTTAATTATGACACGCAAGCAGAAAGATGAATATTAAGGAATTAAGGAATAGGATAAAAGAATGACTGAACTGACGTTCATCTGTACACTGACATAACCAGGAAAAAACATTGAGGGTATCATAACAGCAACTGGAGCCAGGTCAGGTCAGGGTAACCTAGGTTAGGTTAGGTTAGTCACATATACGTACTTGACAGTTCTGACCTACCTTTGCGTAGCCCTGATGCACTGACTTTGAAGAAAATGGACACAAAAAAAGTAACTTTTCCTAATCACAAAAGTACGAGAATATACGCAACTAAACATGTATATCCGGTCTAAAGAATTTATATATATATACATATATATATATATATATATATATATATATATATATATATATATATATATATTTACATATATACATACATAAATATATATATATATATATATATATATATATATATATATATATATATATATATATATATATATATATATATATATATATATATATATATATATATATATATATATATGTACATTACATGTTTGCTGACACACATACAAGCGAGCACTTGCCAGCCATTAATCACCATACCAGCAAAGCGTGCAAAAGCTGTCTACTCACACGTGAATGCAATTATCCGGTAATTTTAGTGCTTCAATAGCATGAAACTTATGGGATAAACTCAGTGCACGTGAAGCAAGGCGTATAATATTTTCTGCTTCAGTGAACCTACAGGATGCGCTGGCATAAGGCAAAGGCAAATTTAAGCTTACCATAAAAACAACAACAGCTGCTTCGGCGTAGTCGAATTACATTGCTAACAGTGAGACATTTGAGAGTATTCTTAGAGCTAGACATCGGGGAAGGAAACAAAAATCAAGGTATTCTAAAGTCGAGTTCAATTTCTTAAGTGTTTTAAAAATCAAGATATTCCAATGCTGAGTTACACTTCTTGGGTGTTTTTATAAATAAAAATATTTTGAAAGTGGGTTAAATTTCTAAAAGTGAGTTAAATTTCTTAAGAGTTTTAAAAATAAAAGTATTCTAAAGCTGAGTTACATTTCTAAAGTGTTTTAAAAACCAAGATATTCCAAAGCTGATTTACGATTCTTAAGTGTTTTCAAAATCAAAATATTCTATAGCCAAGTTATATTTCTAAAGTGTTTTAAAAATAAAAGCATGCTAAAGCTGAGTTACATTTCTAGAGTGTTTTAAAAATAAAAGTATTCTAAAGCTGAGTTACATGTCTAAAGTGTTTTAAAAATCAAAACATTCTAAAGCTGAGTCACATTTCTAAAGTGTTTTAAAAATAAAAGTATTCTGAAGCTAAGTTACAGTTCTTAAGTGTTTTGAAAATCAAAATATTCTCAAGTTGAACTCAACATTGCTTAAATATTTTAAAAATCAAAATACTCTAAATTTGGGTTACACTACCTAGGTAATTTAAAAATAAGAATATTCTACAGCCGAATTACAATGTTTTAAAAATCAAAACATTCTCGAGTTGAATTACAATTCTTAAGTTTTAAAAATCAAAATATGCTAAAGAGTTGAATTTCTAAAGTATTTTAAAACTCAAATTATTGTAAAGCTGAATTACATTGTTTTAAGTATTTTAAAAGCCAAAATATTTTAAAGATAAGTTACATTTCCTAACTGTTTTAAGAATCAAAATATTCTAGATTTTAGTTACATTTCTTAAGTGTTTTAAAAACCAAAGCATTCTAAAAATGAGCTACATTTCTTAAGAGTTTTAAAAACCAAAAATCTTCTAAAGCTGAGTTACATTACTTAGGTCTTTTAAAAATCAAAATATTCTAAGGTGAGTTAAATTTCTTAAGTGTTTTAAAAACCAAAATACTGTACTCTGAAGATGAGTTAAATTTCTTAAGTGTTTTAAAAACCAAAATATTCTTAAGATGAGTTAAATTTCTTAAGTGTTATAAAAAATCAAAACATTCTACGGCAGAGTTACATTTCCTGAGTGTTTTAAAAACCAAAATATTCTAAAGCTGATTGAATTTATTAAGTGTTTTAAAAATCTAAATATTCTGAAGCAGTTGCGTTTCCTATAAGTGTTTTACAAACCAAATATTTTAAAGCTGTGTTACATTTTTAAGTGTTTTAAAAACCAAAGCATTCTAAAATTGAGTTACATTTCTTAATTGTTTTAAAAATAAAAATAAACTAAAGCTGAGTTAAATTTCTCAAGTGTTTTAAAAACCAAAATATCCTAAAGCTGAGCTAAATTCTTGAGTGTTTTAAAAACAAAATATTCTAAAGCTGATTGAATTTATTAAGTGTTTTAAAAATCTAAATATTCTGAAGCTGAGTTGCATTTCCTATACGTGTTTTACAAACCAAATATTCTAAAGCTGTGTTACATTTTTAATTGTTTTAAAAACCAAAGCATTCTAAATATGAATTACATTTCTTAAGTGTTTTAAAAATAAAAATAAACTTAAGCTGAGTTAAATTTCTCAAGTGTTTTAAAGACCAAAATATCCTAAAACTGAGTTACATTTCTTAAATATTTTGAACTCCGTGGTACTTTCGCCTTCTCATTCCTATAAAACCTTGGTGCTTTACAAACTTATTATGTCAGGTGGAGGAGGCGATCAAATAGATATATAAACAGCAGTTCGTGCTCTATAAATCATAATGGTAAATTTTCCGAAAGTCGAGTAACAGTGAAATATTCGGCTGATTTTTATTTAATATCAATATAAAATTATGCTGTTTTTTTTTTCTGAATAATTTCATCTCCAAATAAGATAAAGCCCATTTAAGCTTCCCCCTCACATACGCATGAAGCAAAAATCTGATAACAATAAATACACATCTCTGCATGTTCCCCTTGATTTGGGGAACGGGAAAATAAAAACGAAATAAAAAAAAAAAAGTTTGGGAACATGTACATCATTAACCCTTCGGTCGACCGAGTCCAGCATATTACCCCGGGGCTCTGGTACCTTCTAATTAAACTGAGTATCGAAATCACCCCCTGCCCACCGATTGATTTCACGTACATTCGACCGGAATCTACCCGGCTGCGTGGAATATACCACCTTAACCCCGTGGAACACCTTCCCGGTGAAACAATTGGGCGTTCCACTGAGGAAAAACTTCCACAAAAAACGGAAGTGCTCGGGGTGGGGGAACTCTGTTAAAAAGCAACAAGAACGACTAACTAGGTTTGAAAAAAAGAACTGGAGCTACGTCGAATTGAAACACGGGGCCATTTGGACGTAACAGGCACTATGGGTTTTCGCTTCACTCACCCGACAAACGAGAGAGAGAGAGAGAGAGAGAGAGAGAGAGAGAGAGAGAGAGAGAGAGAGAGAGAGAGAGAGCCAGCCTACCCTTCCCTCCCCCAACACGCTAACGAACAGGGAGAACTTGCATATCCAGGGACAGGCCAATTTCCAGGCCGCTGCAATCCGTCCATTCTCCATACAATGGAAAGCGGGCGGCGGGATGGACGCCCCCCCCTCTCCCCCCCCATTGTTGCAAACTTTGAAGAACGCGGGAAAAGTTTTCCCGCCGGCGGGAGACTTTGAAAATAAGGCAAAGGCGGGAAATGCCTTGCGGGATGGCCTCCTACAGGTTGTCCATACGGGAGGAGGTATAGGGGATGGAGGACGGAGGTGGCACTTCTGAAAAGACAGCGAGAGGGGGAGTGGGGGGAAGGGGGAGGAGGGGTTCCTGCTACGACGACCCCCCCCCCCATTTCCCTTTTATATATCTCGCAATAGTAGTTGGAAGGTCATATAGTTAGATCCGACAAACTCTGCGTTCTCTCTGTCAAGCGTAAACTGTTATCTTGTGAAGCGACAGTTGAGTTCCGTCTCTACAGCAACCACAAGGCTTTGATCTCTCTCTCTCTCTCTCTCTCTCTCTCTCTCTCTCTCTCTCTCTCTCTCTCTCTCTCCTGTACGGCTCTAGCGGATGTACATCCCAGACTTGGTCGTTAGAAGAACCTTCAGCCAGCCGTAATGATAATGTAAAGCAACCCATAAAGGTAATAAAATACGAAAATCAAACAAAAATAAATAAAAATAGCCTCCGAAACATTACTAAAAAAATCTGTTTAAAGAGAATTCGTGATTATTTAGATTGCAGTATCTGAGCTTTATATGGTGATGATTAATCAGTTCAAATAGCCAGTCTTATGATATAACTCAATAATAATAAAAGAAATACTATTTCTGATTTATACATCTATGTAAGAGCATGCGGGCGCGCACGTCTCGAGTGGACACGCTGAACAGTCCTGAAAAAAAAAAAAATAAAAGTAAAAATAAAAAATAAGTCCAAACAGTACACTCAAAACCAAACGAGACAATAAAGTCAAATACAAATAAAAAAATAAATAAGCCAAAACAGCACATTCAAAACTAAACGAGACAATAAAGTCAAATAAAAAAAAATAAATAATCCAAAACAGTACATTCAAAACTAAACGAGACAATAAAGCCAATTAAAAATAAAAAAAAAATTAAATAAGCTAAAGCAGCACATTCAAAACGAAACGAGAGAATAAAGTCAAATAAAAATAAAAAAAAATAAATAAGCCAAAACAGTACATTCAAAACTAAGCGAGACAATAAAGTCACATTAATAATCCCTTATCTACCTTCACCAGACAGACGTTAAAAGTAATGAGCAAATCTAGATGAAAAATGTCAATTACATGAAATTCCCTTCGAAAACGGGGTCCATTCCATCACTAAATATATATATATATATATATATATATATATATATATATATATATATATATATATATATATATATATATATATACATATATATTATTTCTATAGTAGATTTTGTATTTTTCCCATATTTATATTTATCATTTATGTTATTATTATCTAAATTTTCATATATATATATATAGATATATAGATATATATATATATATATATATATATATATATATATACATATACACATTATATATATATATATATATATGTATATATATATATATATATATATATATATATATATATATATATATATATATATATATATATATATATGTGTGTGTGTGTGTGTGTGTGTGTGTTATTTCTATAGTAGGTTTTGTATTTTTCCCATTTTCATATTTATCATTCATGTTATTATTATAAAAAATCTTCAGTATTATTATTTTTTCATTATTTTTCATGGGGGGCCACGTGCCCAGGTGCGTCCCCCGCCCCCGCCCCCGGCCCCGCTAGTGCATCCTATCGCTCTATTCTCTATGCCGGCATCAACAGCAATCCAGATAATTACATATGTCAACGCATCCACAAAAGGCGTATATACGCTTGTCTTGAAAAAATAACTATAAACAAAAACAGTCATCAGGGAAATTACAATAAGGCGGAGCATCCAAGACGCATTTCAGAAGCTCCCCTGAACAGGAGGCTCCGGCAGACTTGACAGAAGAAGACTCGAAGCCGAGCCAAGGCCTCTTCACCCTCCTCCCCCTCGAAGGGCATGCCACAGAGACGTAATCGAATTGCCATATGACATTCCCCCTCTCTCGAATGCGAGAGGGGCTCCGAGACATTCCTCAAATACTTCCAGCTTGAATGTGGATACTTTGACGATCAATTGTTATCATACTGGAGGATGTATTTCGGGGAGGAGGGGTTACAGTAGGGAGAGTCGTGGTACATTATTTGAAGCGATTAGTAATACCGTTTTGATGAATATATATATATATATATATATATATATATATATATATATATATATATATATATATATATATACAGTATATATATATATATGGAGCCTCGATGGCTCGGTTGGTAGAAGCAGCAACCTCAGACTTCATAGAAGTCTGTGGCGAGGGTTCAATCCCCGCAGCCGACCGGTCAGAGAAGGCGGACACTTTGTTATCCGTGTAGACACCCCGGGATTACGTACGTAATCAACGGATAGGTTTGCTGAAAAGCAAATGGGTGTTACAGACTAATACACACATAAACAAAGCCACTCCAACATCTTCTAAAAACATAACAGACACCTCACATGTCTCGAACTGTCAACCTACCTGCCCAGTTCTCCTCGCTGCTGGGAGAAAGGGAGCTGGGGATTTGGTAACATGTACACATTCGCTACCGGGGTCTAAGCGATGTCAGGCAGGGCAGCCGATCGAGGCTACGGCCTACCCCACCGCCAAATCAAAGTCCTTCAAAAAGAAGGCATCGTGCTTACCCCATATAAAAGTGGGAAAAAATGCACGTTAAAAACGAAGGAAAAAAAATACATATATATATATATAAATGGATTGGTACTGCCGGGTCTCGATCCCTCGACAGATACTTATCCAGCAACTCCAGTCTACCCACTGAGCCATCAAGATGGCTCGGTGGGTGGACTGTCGACTGGAGTCGCTGGATAAGTATCTGTGTCAAGGGATCGAGGCCCGGCAGTACCAATCCATTTATCACTTGTAAATTCCCCTTTGATGATAATTCCCCATCGGGGATATTCCCGAGGTACCGTGATTTTGACATTAAGCGACATTTGTAGCTTCATTATTGTATATAAATCACAGTGTGATAAAAAATTTCATATATATATATGTATATACATACTTACATATATATATATGTGTGTGTGTGTGTCTGTAATGGCGCCTCCCTTTCCTTTCGACATTGTACAAGACATTTCTATTTACATTTTCTACCGTTTTCTAATCTAATTCATACAAAAATTCTAAATGTTATAAGGACGCATCTTAAATACACGAATATATTTTTCATAATAATGCAAATATAAATTTGACAAAAGAATGTACTGTATATATATATATATATATATATATATATATATATATATATATATTTTTTTATAAAACTCATGAAAGAACTTCTCAGATTAATAATTGCGAGCCTAACTTTACACGGCCATTTTTTTTAATCCATCACAGAAGCTCTGTTAAGCAGCGGCTGAAATAATCAACAAAGATCATGTGAACCTAAAAAAAGCTTAAGAATTTCGCTTAAAATTCTGTCAATGGCGTAAATTTCTTTTAAAATTAATTAAAAATTCTTTCAGAAATCAATTCAAAATTTATTATGAAATTATTTTAATTTTTAAATTCGCATGTCTTTTTGGTTTTCTGAGAAGACTATTGTGCCGGCTTTGTCTGTCCGTCCGCACTTTTTCTGTCCGCCCTCAGATCTTAAAAACTATTGGGGCTAGAGGGCTGCAAATTGGTATGTTGATCATCCACCCTCCAATAATCCAACATACTAAATTGCAGCCCTCTAGCGCCAGTAGTTTTTATTTTATTTAAGGTTAAGGTTATCCATAATTGTGAATCTGGCAACTATATAGGCCAGGCCACCACCGGGCCGTGGTTAAAGTTTCATGGGCCGCTGCTCATACATCATTATACCGAGACCACCCAAAAGATAGATCTATTTTCGGTGACCTTGATTATTACGATATACAGAAAACTCGATGGCGCCGAAGAAACTTCGGCGCAATTTTTACCAGTCGTATCTGAAAATGAATATGTACATACATTGAACAGAAACCAGCGGATATTCAATATCAAGAGAAAACGGAATGCTGACATTTAAAACGCGAGGCGGGTTTTATTATATGCACGAGACACTGGCGTCGCATTAAAATTACAACAGTCAAAAGGAGAGAGAGAAATTTCTTTTGTGAGGTAAAATGGTGGACATTAAACTTCAACCATGCGTAGAAAAATAGATATAAAAAAGCACGACGTCCTGGTAACGTTATGCAGAGCAAGTATTTTATGCAGAAACCCTGATAAATGACGTAACTGACATGTATATTGAGCAAAGCTGAAACAGAAGTCATGCTATTTCTAATTCAGTGCCGGGATATATGTATGTATGTATGTATGTATATATATATATATATATATATATATATATATATATATATATATATATATATATATATATACACATATATACATATATATCTAACTATATACATAGATTATATATATATATATATATATATATATATATATATATATATATATATATATATATTTGAATATATATATATATATATACATGTGTGTAATTTACTTGTGACATTTCAAGTATATACATAATGACGTCTCGACGGTCGATTCAGTATTTAAACATTATTTAGATCAGAAATTTAACCATTTAGCTCTAGCAAAATATAAAGCGTTACTGAATTCAGCAGATAAATAAATTTTACAGTACCTGAACAAACAGATAAATTAGCAAAGAAGACTGGCCCACAGAGCAAGCAAGCAAGCGACCGCGTAAAAGGATAAAGAAATACACAAAATAATTCAAGTCTTCTTCTTGGCGAGAGTGTACAGACCTACTCGATGCAACCAAGTACTCACAGAAAACGGGAATAACCCGTTAGAAAACGGAATCGCCAAAAACGCCAAGTAACGAGAAAGAACGAGATATAAAAGTGACCTTAAAATGAAAATAAAAATGAGAAGAATCAAATAAATTAAATGGCATCGGGCGCTCGAGCTGTTCTGCTCGAATGATTGATTGATAGGAGTTCGCTGCATTGTTTACTAACCTGCAATCAAGGTTTAATGGATTTCATCTCTCCAACGTTTCAAGTATTCCTCTTAGGACAAAGTTTTTTTTATTCCGGGCTAAAGAAACGATGTGCTCTACATGAATCAAGATGGGTGGGAGATTTTATGAAATATGAAATGGTTTGCTTAACGTCATGGTGGAAACAGAGGTACCATTATTATTATTATTATTATTATTATTATTATTATTATTATTATTATTATTATTATTATGATTATTATTATTATTATTATTAGGAAAAGACCTTCTTTAATACCGGTTTGAAATGGTTTGCTTAACGTCACGGTGGAAACAGAGGTACCATTATTATTATTATTATTATTATTATTATTATTATTATTATTATTATGAAAAAGACCTTCTTTAATACAGGTTTTGTTAAACAAAATGACAGTTTCAACAGCATTTATTTTATATAGGAAACGCTCAGTTCGTCTTATCAATTGCTTTTCCTGCGCTGGAATGGTTGCAAGCAATTGACCGATATTATGAATATCGGTCAATTGCTTGCAACCATTCCAGCGCAAGAAAAGCAACTGATAAGACGAATTGAGCGTTTACTATATAAAATAAATACTGTTGAAACTGCCATTTTGTTTAACAAAACCTGTATTATTATTATTATTATTATTATTATTATTATTATTATTATTATTATTATTATTATTATTATTATTATTAGGTCTAGCAAGGTGAGAAGCCTAAAGTAGTATTAGAAGTAGTTGCTGAAATGCGATAATAGTTGGTATTAATTGTAACAAAGCCAAATTACAGAATAAGTAATATTAGTAGCAGGAGACTAAACAGTAAACAAGTACAAAGTGCGCCGAAGTTTCTTCGGCACAATCGAGTTTTCTGTACAGCCGCTACAGCTTATAATCAAGGCCACCGAATACAGATCTATCTTTCCGTGGTCTCGGTATAATGCTGTATGAGCCGCGGCCCACGAAACTTTAACGACGGCCCGGTGATGGCCTATCCTATATCGTTGCCAGAAGCACGATTATGGCTAATTTAACCTTAAATAAAATAAAAATGAATGAGGCTAGAGGGCTGCAATTTGGTATGCTTGATGATTGGAGGGTGGATGATCAACATACCAATTTGCAGCCCTCTAGCCTCAGTAGTTTTTAAGATCTGAGGGCGGACAGAAAAAGTGCAGACAGAAAAGTGCGGACAGAATAAAGTGCGGACAGATAGACAAAGCCGGCACAATAGTTTTCTTTTACAGAAAACTAAAATGGTAAAATGGTGAAAGTTAATAAGATTAAGGATCTTTCCTAGATAGTGACGCCCTAAAAAGTTCGGGGGTCATTATCTAGGACTAATATTTCTTGGGGGTCATTATCTTTATGATATTTACAGTCTTTTGTTTATGTTTTTACGGTCATTCCCAACGGCCTTGTGCTAAACACGCCGCAAAGGTGGATACATACAGGGTTAAAACCCCTGGGGGTCACTATCTAGGAAAGATCCTAGATTGATTTTAATACTAGTTATACTTGTGGCAAAACGAAAGTAACTGATTTATTCTGCCATACACATCATCTTTCGTATTACTATCATTGAGCTACTTATTAATAATACTAAGAGTAATAATACTAAGAGTAAAAACGACGCATGTCTGTGGCACAAAATGAAAGGGCCGAAATGACAACTTTTGAAGTTAATGAACAAAGCTGCGGAGGGCGGAGGAAAAGAAAGAGGAATGGGACTTGCATGAGGAGGAGGAGGAGGAGGAGGATGAGGAGGAGGAGGAGTGAGGGAAGAGAGTAGGACAAATGAAAGCACCGAAGTGACAACTTTTGAAGTTAATAAACAAAGCTGTGGAGGTCGGAGGAAAAGAAATAGGAATGGGACTTGCAAGAGGAGGAGGAGGAGGAGGAGGAGGAGGAGAGAGAGAGAAAGAGAGAGAGAGAGAGAGAGAGAGAGAGAGAGAGAGAGAGAGAGAGAGAGAGAGAGAGAGTTTGTGTGTGCGCGCATACAAGGAATGGGAAAAGGGGGAGATTGAAACGAACTGAGGGAATTCAGAAGACCTAACAAGAGAATGAGTGATGAAGATGTGATGAACGTTCTTGTCCAAGTAAGGACGATGAAGGCTTCTGGCCGAAGAGGAAGGGTACGCAATTTGCTGGAGGAGACTGTGTGTGTGTGCAAGTGTTTGTGCTTGTGTGTGTATGCGAAAGAGAAAGATGTATATATAACCAACGTTGAGACAGAGAAGAAAGAACGGTGGCTTGTGTGGAAGAAGATACGAACTTCCCTCCCCCTCTACTTCCATCCCCCCCTCATCCCACCTACCCCCGACCCCACCCCCTAAAAAAGAGGATGAAGGAGTAGCTCTATCAAAGAAGCAAAGAGAAATAGGTGGCAACACAACAGCCAATGTGTGAGGAGGGGCACAAAGGAACACACACAAACACACACGCATGGATCTTGAAGAACACCACCTCACAAAAAGAACGGAGAGAGGGCAAAAAGGATGAGAGAAAATGATAAGGAAGGCGGGGGCAAAGAAGAAGCTGATGATGAACGCGGAGGTGGAGAGGAAAGGAAGAAAAGAATGTTAAGAGGGGGGGAGGAGGATTGGGGGGGGGGAAACAGAGGAAGGATCTGGTGGGTAGCAGAAGATACTGAAGGTGGTGTCAAGAGAACAATTGGGGTGACGGATCACTTCTCAAGAAGCTCTGGAAGGAGTTCTCGGTTTGCTGGAGGGGGGGGGGAGGCGGGAAGGGGGAGGAGGAGGGTGTTGTTTAGTGGCAAAAGGTTCTAGGTGATGGCTTCTGCTGGCTTATTTTATGCGTTCTTTTGAAATGCTGCGGACGGGATGTCAACGTGAAAGAACTGGAAGCTACTTGCCAGTCCAGAAGGTTATGCTTGCCTGCGATTCTATTCTTGGGCGACCTTGCAGAGTCTTGGGACCGGGGAGAAAGCTCTCTCTCTCTCTCTCTCTCTCTCTCTCTCTCTCTCTCTCTCTCTCTCTGTGGGGTTTGCAAGACCACACAGATTTAAAACAGGATATACGTCTGGGGAGAAAATCATATTTAAATGTTACTGCATGGATAAATAACTTGCTATGTCCAGAGTGCTTTTATTCTGCTGGAAGACAGTTCAGTGTTTCAAGCACTGTTACCAAATTTACAGATTTGTTTCTCCAATACTCCCTATTAAAGATAATTAATTTGTATAATTTATTATTATATTTCATGATCTAAATATAAATTAATAAAGGATGATAACGATATACAACGATCTAAATATAATTTTCTATTTTTATAGGAAAACTGAATTATCCAATTCTTGCTAAAAGAAACATCTGGCAGCGCTGATTTCAAGTCATATTTTCCAAGGCAACTTGAAAATCACTGACCATTTTCGTTCCTTATATAGCTGGTGGAAGAAAAAAAAAACAGGTTCGGAACATGAAATTAATTTTTGTGACAAAAGTTTAGTGGCATGAAGATAAGGTTTGGCCCAAATGAGAGAAAATATGCCAAATGCATTCTGATACCAATGACTATTACCGGCTGCCAGAATACCATATTCTGTTTAAGAATTCTAATTTCCCTGTTTCGTCAATAATGAACTAATTGCATTTTGCTGTGTATGCTAATAATACTCAGTCAAAAGCCCACTACAATCAACACTTCTCTTCTCGAGATTACCCACCTCGGCTTATCAGTGAGGGCGCCCAAGTTCGAATCCCGGGTAAGAAGCGATAGAGTAACGTTCCGCAAATACTCGTGGCCTCAGCTGACCTAACAAATGAAATTCATACCTGATAGTTAGTCGGCTACGGTGGGTAGTAGTCGGAGTGAGAGGCATGGTGTTAGCAGCCTCATAGAAAGATACTGATGAAATAGGAATGGTAACTTCTCCTGGAGTCAATCGCTTCATGAAAGAAAAAAGTTTACACACACACACACACAAACACACACACACACACAAACATATATATATATATATATATATATATATATATATATATATATATATATATATATATATATATATATATACATACATATATATATATATATATATATATATGTGTGTGTGTGTGTGTGTGTTTAAGATGCCATTTTAAGCATTTGAACTTAATATTTACGGCGTTACAAATAAAATCACTTCAAAGCAAAAACTAAAGCATCAAGTAAAAACTTAATCATTAGCAATAAATAACTACGATATAAAATCCCTTTACCGTCATATCAAAATACAATGCAATATCGAAACTAGAAATAATCATTTATAATAATCATTTAGAAAAAAAACAGAGTTCAATTACGAGGCTACAAACTTCTTTTGTGAACTGAATCTGTTTTGAATCGGATGGAATTAATGCAATCAATTCTATTTTTCATTCGTGTGCATACGGGCGTGTTTATACACAAAGTATGTGTATCTAAGACTATATATACTGAGAGAGAGAGAGAGAGAGAGAGAGGGAGAGAGAGAGAGAGAGAGAGAGAGATGAAGTGGCTGGCAGTGTGAAGGTCTAGTGCACATGTGTTGGGGATTATCACTAATTTATCTTTTAAAATATGTACGTGATGCTCTCTGTCATTTTGATTTTCTCTTTTGCTACCCTTCACTGCAGCTTACTAGTGTGTGTGTGTGTGTGTGTGTGTGTACAACATAAATATAGATATACATAAATATATAAATATATATACATATATATATCTATATATCTATCTATCTATATATATATACATATATATATATATATATATATATATATATATATATTTATATATATGTATATATATATATATATATATATATGTCTGTGTGTGTATTCAGTTTCGTTTGTTAAGGAATTATTATTATTCCTTGATAAACGCTCCAAAAAGAGGTATATTGTCAGGCGAAAACATCTGAACATTTTTCAACCATTTACATGTTTCATTTTCCTAAGTGGAATACAACTGAATGATACATCTTCGGCCTAAGAAGATTTCCAGCTATATATATATATATATATATATATATATATATATATATATATATATATATATATATATATATATATATATATATATATATATACATACACATATCTATATATATATATATATAATGTATATAAACTCAATAATATCTGTAAAAACATATAAAGCATAAGTGTCTTTTAGTTATAATGTAAATTATCATTATGCACACATGTGCATGCATCCACGCACATGAATGAGCAAGCACACTCACATGTTTGTACGTATGTATGTACAGTATGTATGTGTATATATATATATATATATATACATATATATATATATATATATATATATATATATACATATATATATATATATATATATATATATAAATACATACACACACATCTATATATAAACAAGACCAAGGTCCTTAGAAAACGTAATGGAAAGATTGCAAATGACCAGGAAAAAGCAAAAATAAGTTATGGTGTCATAAATCGAGAGTTTCCTCCCGGGCCGCTCTTGTGAACTGCTAGGCGCATAAATCTTGTTTATATAAATCTCTCTCTCTCTCTCTCTCTCTCTCTCTCTCTAACTAATGCTAAGCAAAGTACGCCTGAATCTTACTTTCGTCTTACTCACTTACGTTTAGCAAGAATACTATAATATGAAAATAAATGGGGAAGTCGATTACAACAACTGCTTAGGTGAAAGAAAGGCCATTATTATTATTATTATTATTATTATTATTATTATTATTATTATTATTATTATTATTATTATTATTATTATTATTCTCGGAAATCATCATCACACAGTCACTTGTGTACAGGAAGTACAGAAGTGAAATAAAGGTTATTATTATTATTATTATTATTATTATTATTATTATTATTATTATTATTATTATTATTCTTGGAAATAATCAACACAGTCACTTGTGTACAGGAAGTACTGAGGTGAGATAAAGGCTATTATTATTATTATTGTTATTATTATTATTATTATTATTATTATTATTATTATTATTATTATTATTTGAAATAATCAACACAGTCATTTGTGTACAGCAACTACTGAGGTGAAATAAAGGCTATTATTATTATTATTATTATTATTATTATTATTATTATTATTATTATTATTATTATTATTAATCAACATACAGTCACGCCCGTCATATAAATACATTTCTAACTCACACTGGGATCGAACCCAGGATTCTCAAACGACAGGTAAGACTATTATTAGCATTGCCAGAAACAATCTTCCTCTTCATTATTATTATTATTATTATTATTATTATTATTATTATTATTATTATTATTATTATTATTATTATTATTATTACTGGACATAATCAACACACAGTCACGTGTGTAATAAGAATAACATTTCTAAATCACATCGGGATCGAACCCAGGACTCTCAGGTGACGGGCAAGATTCTTATTATTATTGCTAGCAATAATAATAATAATAATAATAATAATAATAATAATAATAATAAAAGATATTCTCCTTCTAATTATAACAATAACGACGATGGTAACGATAATGGTATTAATCGAGACAAGAGTTAACTTAGCATGGCCGCGAATCGCAGCATTTGCCCAAAGCCCACCGATCAAAATAAAGCCCTACGGAATAACGACCCATTGATTCTCGGCTGCCAGACGCACGATACAGAACAATTCGATAATTTCAACACGGACGGATAATTTCGAAAAACGCTGTGATGTGGCGTTTTGGATCAATCATGGCCATAATTCAATTCCCCCACTTGCCACAGATCCGGGCAACACGGCACTATTTTTCGGGAGGGCATTTCGTAACGTGCATGCATAAATATTGCATTAAGTGGGAAGCGGTACGATTTGATGGCGGACGTGTTTAAACTGAATTTCGCCGGATGGTTCCCCCCGCGTGTGTCATCTCTTCCTTTATTTTTTCTCTTTTAATTTCGTTATAATTTTGTCAGTAACGAATCAAAAATGCTAATAAGTGAGATTAAGGGTCTCTGTAATCGATATTCTTCTTGTTAATAGGCTTTTTTTTAGTCCTATTTGTCTATTGCAAGAGAGGAACTGCGGAGTTTTGGTGCATTCTTCCGTTTCTGTTGGTCTAACCACAAGATATCTCTATAAGGAAGAGAAGGAATTTAATATAATTTTGTGGAGTGGACAGCGAGCCGAGGAAGATTTTCTTAAACGTGGAAATGGATCCGGAACAAGATGTGGATCAGGACGCATTTTCCCGAGATGTAACCAAGTACGGACCCTTTCCCTGAAAAAAGAGGGACGCCATATCTTAAAAACTAACCATAGAATTTTCTTGGAAATAACCTCATTACGTTTCCCACACTCAATATACTCAGCCTCTTATATTCCAAACTAACTTAACCTCCTAACCTAACCTAACCTAACCTACGGGCAATGGCAAAAAACCGGGGCTGGTGCAATACTAGCATAGGCCTACATCTCAGGAATTTGCGATCGGGACGGTGATTTTTGTTCGTTTCTTTGGCGAATGTTTGCGCCAAACGAATATATCCTAATTTTCATTGCAGTATGAGAAAATGTAAGGCAACATAATACTCTTGTGTACCCTGAGACTAAAAGAAACAAAAGGGTGAAGGAAAAGCATTAAGCCTTACCTAAAAGGAAGCACTTGTCCAGACTCTGGCACAAAGTACCAGCAAGATGTAAAATTCCAGAACTTTGTAGTGGAGGGGAAAAAAAATTAGCCAACCCGCAGAGGAATCCATGCCGATTTCCAGAGAGCGCCATACCGAGAGAAGGCATTTTCAACTAATGGTAACAATTAAGCCAAGGCAATTTATCGATTTCAGCTACCTGGCATTACATGAGCTGTTAACACAACTTGTTAGAACAGCGTATTTTAGCAGATGAAAAGAAAAATTAACATCGAGCAGAATTCCATAATGTGGAATTATGAGAGAGGGAACACAAAGCCAGTAATAACTAATATAAGTATCTAACTGACACTTATCGTTCTTGAAACTGGGAATATAATAATAATAATAATAATAATAATAATAATAATAATAATAATAATAATAATAACAATAATAATAATAATAATAATAATAAATATTCCTATGAAGAGGCACTTACTTTGACGCACACTTTACTTACAATATGGTTTTATCAATTCCATTTGATTGGTCGCGATACGAATTTCACTGACATAAAAATAAATATGCTTTGTCTTGGATAGTTTTTACTTATGAGATCTCATGCATTTAACATGTAAATCTTCCTCTGTCAATCGACAGGTCGATCGATGAGAAATATGAATCTCTACTCATTTTTCCCTAGAATGGTATGTATAGAATTTAGGCCAAAAGCCAAGCATTGGGACCTTTGAGGTCACTCAGCGCTGAAAGGGAAATTGAGAGTAGGCCTAGAAATGCCTGGAAGGTGTAACAGGAGGAAAACCTCTCAGTTGCACTATGAAACCAGTGTTTGGAGAGGTTAGATAGCAAGGTGGAAGGGAGAACATGAATGGAGGTACAGTAAAAGGAATGAAGGGGGTTGCAGCTAGGGGGCCGAAGGGATGGGACGCTGCAAAGAACCTTATGTAATGCCTACAGTGCACCGTGTTGTCCGCGACAGGAGCACTGACGGCACTAACCTCCTGAGGGGAATTTTCTTTAGGTATATCAAAACTGTTTTTTTATCTTTTTCTCTGAACGAAATCGTCAATCTCGTTCTCTCAATGTTAAAACGACCAATACCATTCTCTCGTTGTGAGCTTGCAAGGGAATGAATGAATATTCTTGGTGGGGGAACCATTTCTGTGATATGAACTTGAAGAATAATGATGCCTTGTTTCTCGTCAATGCTTCTCCTGCGCCTCAGTGACTCAACGTACTAATAATAATAATAATAATAATAATAATAATAATAATAATAATAATAATAATAATAATAATAACAGCTTTACACCAACTCTGGCCCACAAACAAGAATAATAATAATAATAATAATAATAATAATAATAATAATAATAATAATAATAATAATAATAATAATAATAATAGCCTTTACATCAGCTCAGTCCCACGAACAAGAATAATAATAATAATAATAATAATAATAATAATAATAATAATAATAATAATAACAGCCTTTACATCAACTCTGGCCCACAAACAAGAATAATAATAATAATAATAATAATAATAATAATAATAATAATAATAATAATAATAATAATAATAATAATAATAATAATAACAGCCTTTGCATCAACTCTGGCCCACAAACAAGAATAATAATAATAATAATAATAATAATAATAATAATAATAATAATAATAACAGCCTTTACATCAACTCTGGCCCACAAACAAGAATAATAATAATAATAATAATAATAATAATAATAATAATAATAATAATAATAATAATAATAATAATAATAATAACAGCCTTTGCATCAACTCAGTCCCTCGAACAAGAATAATAATAATAATAATAATAATAATAATAATAATAATAATAATAATAATAATAATAATAATAACAATAATAATAACAGCCTTTACATCAACTCAGTCCCACGAACAAGAATAATAATAATAATAATAATAATAATAATAATAATAATAATAATAATAATAACAGCCTTTGCATCAACTCTGGCCCACAAACAAGAATAATAATAATATAATAATAATAACAGCCTTTACATCAGCTCAGTCCCACGAACAAGACCAGCATGCGGGCACAGTGGAGATACAAACGACCCTCCCTTGATGGCCTCCGCCAGTCCTGATTTAGGTCCAAATCATTGCGTGATGCCTATAAGCTGCAAACTCGAGGATGACCCCGACGTCACAACAATATATTAACGGCAGTGGCTGCATTGCCTCGGTGCCGCGGTGCCTGCCAATTTCTGCAGGCAGTCATATCTAACCCACCCACTCCAACCCCCTCCCTACTTGGGGTGGGGATGGAGGAGGTGGTGGTGGTAGGGGTCGAGGTGGTCTCCTGATGTACGAGTTCTCTCTCTCCTCACTGTCTTCCTTCTTGTTCTCTTCCTCATTTCCTACGTCGTCTTTTCCTTACTTTTTGTCCATAGCAACATCTTCATATTATTCTTATAGCTTGTATTTATTCTTGTTTCCTTAACTTCATTTTTCTCGTTCGCTTCCTCCTCCTCCTCCTCTTCCCATTCTCCTTCTAAGCCTTTTTCTTTCCCCCATCATCATTATCGTCCACATTCTCCTCTTCCCTCCTCCGCCTCCTCCGCCTCCTCCTCCTCTTCCCATTCTCCTTCTAACCCTTTTTCTTTCCCCAACATCATCATCGTCCACATTCTCCTCCTCCTCCTCCTCCTCCTCCTCTTCCTCCTCTTCCCACTCTCCTTCTAACCCTTTTTCTTTCCCCAACATCATCCATCGTCCACATTCTTCTCTTCCCTTTCTCGACCTCGCTTAATCCTTTTCCACCCCTCTTCCTCCTCCCCCTCCTCCTCTTCTTCTCTCGTCACCACCTTCATCCTTTTCCTCCAAAGCAATTCCTTCCTCCTCCTCGTCACTCTCCCTGCTTCCTATTTCCTTCCTTCCACAGGTTCCGTCAGTCTCTCCGTTTCCCAAAGCTTCCGTTGTTGTTGTATCTACAAGTCCTCTTCCTCTGTTATATGTCTCATGATGATTTACCCTTCCCGCCGCCGCCACCCCTTCCCTTCTCATCATCCTCCCCTCCCCCCTCCCCCTCCGTAGGCAGCAACAGCGACATGATCGTTCGGGAGTCGTTTCAGGCTATCCGTGAGATTTAAGTGCCAATAACACCCGTCTTGGTGGCACTGTGGCACTTCGATGGGGACACATTGAGTGGGAATGGAGGGGGTGGGTAAGGGGGAGGGTTGCAAGGGAGCGTGAAGGTAGGGGGAGGAGGTGGAGGTGGTGGGGAACACCAAGGTGGTGGGATGTGAGGGTATAAGGGGAGGGGAGAACAGGGAACACGGAGAAGGTGGGAACTGGGAACACAGAGAAGGTGGGAACTGGGAACACGGAGAAGGTGGGAACTGGAAAAGGTGGGAACAGGAACACGGAGAAGGTGGGAACTGGGAACACAGAGAATGTGGGAACAGGGAACACGGAGAAGGTGGGAACTGGAAAAGGTGGGAACTGGAGAAGGTGAGAACAGGGAACACGGAAAAGCAGAAGGTGGGAACTAAAGACGATGGGAACAGGGAACACGGAGAAGGTGGGAACTGGGAACAGGAAGATAGTGGGAAGGGGAGAGTAAAGGGGAACACAGAGTAGAAAATTGGGAACAGGAGGGTGGTGGAAGGAGAGAGTAAAGGGAACACAGAGTAGAAAATTGGGAACAGGAGGGTGGTGGAAGGGGAAAGTAAAGGGGAACACAGAGTAGGAAACTGGGAACAGGAGGGTGGTGGAACGGGCGAGTCATGGGGAACACAGAGAGGACGGAAGATAGGGAATATACTCAAGTACTATTTTAGTACTGAATAAGTAGCGAGCAGTGGTTGATTGATTTATTTATACTTCCTAAAACTGGCGTCGAAATATCTTGGTTATTATGGAATGGAAAAGAAAAATGAGAATCAGATGAATTATTGGGTACTTTGAGACAGAGTTAATCCTGTAGAAGACGCCATGGTCTAACGATCTGTAAAATTCACATTCTACATTTTTTTTTAGTATTCTGTAAAAGAAAACTATTGTGCAGGCTTTGTCTGTCCGTCCGCACTTTTTTTCTGTCCGCACTTTCTCTGTCCGCCCTCAGATCTTAAAAAATACTGAGGCTAGAGGGCTGCAAATTGGTATGTTGATCATCCACCCTCCAATCATCAAACATACCAAATTTCAGCCCTTCAGCCTTAGTAGTTTTTATTTTATTTAAGGTTAAAGTCAGCCATAATCGTGCTTCTGGCAACGATATAGGACAGGCCACCACCGGGCCGTGGTTAAAGTTTCACGGGGCCGCGGCTCACACAGCATTATACCGAGACCACCGAAAGACAGATCTATTTTAGGTGGCTTTGATTATACGCTGTAGCGGCTGTACAGAAAACTTGATTTTTTTTACTTGTTTGTATTTATTGCCAGTGACGTCTCACGAATTTGAATTATGGCCTCAGGCTTCTTACCTCGAATTTTACGTTTATATAAGGTATATGAATTGTTTCTAAAAATTATTATCTTGAAAAATCGTTATCTTAACATAAATTTCATTATTTAAAAACTCATTTCATATTTACGCATTCTCTCTGAATTCTCAATGATATCTACCTAATTTTATGCACTTTAAGACTGGAATATTACCTCTGCTATGTTAATTAATTTTTTTTTTCAGGAACAAATGTATAATTTTCTTCTCCACACACACACACACACACACACACACACGCGCGCGCGCGCATGCATAAGTAAAGGACGACAGACAGTCGAAAGGCCTCGCAGAACTCCAGTGCTTCCCTTACCTTCGCGGATTTTATCTTTATGTATTCTTCACGTTCCATATTTTCGTGATTCAGTTATACATACATACATACATACATACGTACATACATACATAAATATATATAATATATATATATATATATATATATATATATATATATATATATATACATATATATATATATATATATATATATATATATATATATATATATATATATATATATATATATATATAAATAAAGAGAAAGAGAGTGAGCGTGTGTGTGTGTGTTTGTCTATGTTTAAGATTCTGATTGGGTTAGTTCATGCACCTACGAGTTATAAGGGCTGATGTTAGTATAAGTAGGGTCCCGAAAATAATATATTTTCAACTCTGCTCGCTTGTCTTTAAAACTTGCGGAAGCAATACTCCATTGCTGTCCAAAATGTAATAATAATAATTAACATAATATCTTCATCACCAGCATCCAGTGCTCAAGAACGTCCGGCAGCGGAAGAAGAAGAAGAAGAAGAAGAAGAAGAAGAAGAAGAGAGAGATAGAGAGAGAAAGCGAAAGAAGAAGAAGAAGAAGAAGAAGAAGAAGACGAAGAGAGAGAGAGAGAGAGAGAGAGAGAGAGAGAGAGAGAGAGAGAGAGAGAGAGAGAGAGAGAGAGAAAAGTTCCCGAAACTGCGGAAAAGAGAGCGAATATTTGAGGCTATTCTCCGCCGTGGAAAAAACACATTAAACTGAAAATTGCCGGAAAGTGGAGACTTATAATATCGCACGGATCATTATCCTCATGAATTGCTGTTGCTTCGGAGGGTTTTATGAGACCTCTCATGAGGGGAAAAATTCCCTCTCCCTCTCTCCTCCCTCTTTCCAAAGTGAGGAAGTGAGAGAGAGAGAGAGAGAGAGAGAGAGAGAGAGAGAGAGAGAGAGAGAGAGAGGGGAGGGGGGGGGGCGTTTTAATGCGCCCGCCTTCTTTCCATAATATGTCAAAGAGTGTCATTTGCAATAGATAATTCGCAAACTGCTTCTCCGTAAGAAGCCATCTTATGAAAGATGGATGAAGGCATTAATGATTGATAGATGGATGGATAGATAGATGGTATGTGGGGGGTGGAGAGGGGGAGGATGTCATCCCTTCCACCCCACTGCCTCCACCACCCACATACCCAGAGTGCCAGAACCCACACCCAGCGACTTCGCTTTCACGGGGAAAAATAGCACTTTTTCTTCCTCGTGCTTCAAATTTACTCTGGAGAAATTTTCATTCATTGCAGCATTTTAATCAACTGCCCTACACCTCCTAAATAATAATTAAAGCATTTACAAAAATGAAAGTAAAAATCTCATATCTAGAGAAATGGCGTTTTTCGAACCTGGAGCATCTAAGCAACACGACTTGTGTGTGAACAGAGTACAGGAAATTTCGCTTTAAAAAAAAAGACGCTTGTACGAATCAAGTTTACGACAGGTTTGCATGTATATGTTGGAAGAGGAATCTAGAAAGTGATTGGTCAGTAGATAAGAAATCACGGAACGGGGAATTTAACAGACAACCAAAAAATTTCCATACCCCGGACACACACACACACACAAACACCAAAAGATACCTAATTCAGATTAGGAATTCTCCAAAAATTAAAACACACTCTGCCAGTCACGAGGTCCACCTTTGGCCAAAGTTTTGTATAAATTGCGACATGGATTTTTTGGGGGAAATCCTGCTAACCAACAGACAATCAGACAGGACTAAAAACATTAACTTTCTCTTGGGAATTGATGAAGGAGGATAGTGATGGATCCAAATTCCAGCGGCGACCGAAAACATACAAATTTGACTATAATGCCTGTGAGTATTATGAATGAAAAGTGGCAAATATTCACACAAACACACACACCATAAATCATACCCTTTTGAATTGAGGGGTAGACGATTTTAAATGCAGTGAAAGCTTTCCAAAAGCGACTACATACATACATACATACATACATACATACATACATACATACATACATACATACATACATACATCCACGAGTTGCGGACTTGTACATTCATACGTAAAACATTGACAAAATATACGAACAGGAACGCCATGGAAATATATTCTTACGCGTCGAGCAAAAACTTTTAATGTCAAATTCAAACAGATCCATCACACTTGTCTGCCTCTATTTAACGGCGGCATTTAGAGCCAGTAACGAAATAGCAGATATGCAGACTCAAATTAAACAAATGTTCATACCTAAATGTTTCCATTTCGGAATATGAATTATTCATTTTTTGTTTCCAGATATCGTCATGAAAAGGGTGCGGAGCCCCATTGCACGCAAACGCAAGCACACACACAATATATATATATATATATATATATATATATATATATATATATATATATATATATATTCATATTTATATTATATTATATATATAGTCTGTTAGTCATTTTCTTTCACTATCTACAGGAAACTGCCGTTTTCTCGCAGTTTTTACATATTAGTGATAATATTCAGAACAACGAAAATATTCTGGATCCCGACTCGATTTTGGACCAATATTCAATCCAGTGCTTCCTGAAAGAAAATGAATCTTGAAAAATATACGCCTAAAAATCCGTTCATTATTTGCCACGTAACCCTATTTACCCACAAAGACTAAAGAAATAAAAAACCTAACCTCGTGGCGGTTATGAATTTATAAGTTATGAAATGTGAACTTAGGCCTATGCTCTTGTTCCGTATCCTATAACCGAGTCTAACAACATCTAGGCCTATACCATGCAACTAACCTCATCAACCGGTCCTCGATCATACAACCGTCCTGATTATCTTTTCTATATACAACCAACATCAACAACTTGTTGCTTTATTTCATTAGTTATTCTCAACCCAGCAAAGCTAAAATTGTCGTATATCTTATGACCAAACTTATCCTGGTACTGTATCATATCCGAAAACATAGCTCATTAAAATGCTGTCTCCTATCATACCTCGATCCTCATCATCTTCGCATCCCTTACCCAGAGAGAGAGAGAGAGAGAGAGAGAGAGAGAGAGAGAGAGAGAGAGAGAGAGAGAGAGAGAAGACATTTTTTACAGGACTCAACCGCACAACGAAAGCCACACTTCTCACGAGGACCCAAAGAAAATATATATATATTCCCAAGACCTTCGCAGAAAACACACAGCATAACACAAACCGCTTGAACAGCACCTAACACCACGGCACACATCGGCCCGCCATATACACCCATCGCCGAAGAATCACGAACCGGAAAACACTGGCAGGCCGTCATTCGATTTCTTAATCCTCTCTCTCTCTCTCTCTCTCTCTCTCTCTCTCTGTAGACACAAGAGGCAGGAAAAATGGCGGGGGAAAAGAGCGCAATTTCAGACGGCGTTAATTTTGCAGCTCGTAGAACTTTTTGCTTGTAACTGCAGGCAACTGGGTCCTTCTCTTCTTACTCCGCTGACCTCCAAAGGGGCAATATTCACTCGGAAATCGCCGGCAGTATTTCTGGTGCGTTTGGGGAGGGCCGAATTCTCTCTCTCTCTCTCTCTCTCTCTCTCTCTCTCTCTCTCTCTCTCTCTCTCTCTCTCTCTCTTTTTAAGTTCGGAGGGAACAACGATATCACCGGCAATGTAATAGGAACAGCGAAGGAATAACAGAAATGAATCCAATAACCCTTTAAAAACTGGTATTAGATATTTCGACAAGAGAGGTACACCTCCCAAATTGGGCTAGATAACAGCGCGTTATTTTGTTTTTAATTTTTTGTCTTGTAGTTCACATAAAATGATTCTGAATAACATTTCTTTTTTGGGGAAAGTTAAATTTCATAACGGGGGAATTTACATAATCAAGAGGAATACTCCGTGTTGATTGTTACCATAATGCTAATCTAATTTCATGAAAAAGTTGTTGTGTGAATATATATATATATATATATATTTTTATATATATATATATATATATATATATATATATATATATATATATATATATATGTATATATATATATGTATATATATGTAAATATATATATATATATATATATATATATATATATATATATATATATATATATATATATATATATATATATATATATATATATATATATATATATGTGTGTGTGTGTGTGTGTGTGTGTGTGTGTGTGTGTGTGTGTGTGTGTTGTGTGTGTGTGTATGTAGAGAGACAGAGAGATTCAAAGATGCGCGGAAACCATCAAAATACGTAATGAACAATACAAAAAATATTCATGCCTTAAATAAAAACAAGTGGTTAAAGTATCAATTATTATGTAGAAAATTACTATTATAATATAAAACAGGAACCTCAGCAACAACATTAAACATGAAGACTGTAGCCGCAAAAAAAATGGAATTCTCTCTTCAATATCCACGATAACTGGTCGATAGCTTAAATAAACAAGTAATGCCCAATGAAATAGACAAGGAGGAATAATTCTAAGGTACCATTATATAACCTTAGAATATTGAAGGTGACATTTTTTTTTTTTTTTTTTTGGGTCTATCACAGTCATCCTAGTCGACTGGGTGGTTTTTCTAGTCTGGGGTCCGGGTTGCATCCTGCCTCCTCAGGAGTCCATCACTTTTCTCACTATGTGCGCTGTTTCTAGTAGCACACTCTTCTACATGAGTCCTGGAGCTACTTCGGCATCTAGTTTTTCTAGATTCCTTTTCAGGGATCTTGGGATCGTGCCTAGTGTTCCTAAGAATATGGCTACAATTTCCACTGGCATATTCCATATCCTTCTTGCTTCGATTTTCAGGTCTTGATACTTATAAATTTTTTCTTTCTTTCTCATCTACTCTGGTGTCCATGGTATTGCGACATCAATTATTATTATTATTATTATTATTATTATTATTATTATTATTATTATTATTATTATTATTATTATTATTATTATTATTATCCGGAAGATAAACCCCTATTCATACGGAACAAACATATAGGGGCCAATTAATTGAAATTCAAGCTTCCAAAGAATATGGCGTTCATTTGACAGAAGTTAAAAAGATAATAAGAAATTCAGAAATAAGAGATACGTTAGAAGAAAAGAAAAAAGATGAATTAATAAATTTATATTGGATAAAAATATAAACAAGTAACATATGCGCCGAAGTGTCTTCGGCGCAATCGAGTTTTCTGTACAGCGTATAATCCAGGCCACCGAAAATAGATCTATCTTTCGGTGGTCTTGATCATACGCTGTACGAAAAACTCTATTGCGCCGATATGATCCGCGGCCCATGAAACTTTAACCAAGGCCCGGTGGTGGCCTGTCCTATATCGTTGCCAGATGCACCATTATGGCTAGCTTTAACCTTAAATAAAATAAACACTACTGAGGCTATGGGGCTGTAATTTGGTATGTTTGATGATTGTAGGACGGATGATCAACATACCAATTTGCAGCCCTCTAGCCTCAGTAGTTTTTAAGATCTGAGGGCGGACTGAAAAAGTGCGGACGGACAGACAAAGCCGGCACAATAGTTTTCTTTTACAGAAAATACAAGGTGAATTGTTTTATGACAATAGTGCATTGCATCTTCGACTAAACTTTCGAGGCTCTAATTGCACTACATCCTCAGGGAGACTGTTCCACAGCCTAACGGTGTGAGGGAATAAAATACCTCTTGAGAAGTTCGACAGCGTGGCACATTTACTCCATATTGGTGTTGTTGTTCAGGAAATCTGGTCGCTCTCGGCAAGACAGGAGGATCAGGGATCAATTGTATCGAAAAGAGATAAATCCTTGGCAAAACTAGATCTGTATTCTAGGAAAGGAAGGACAAATGAGCTAACAGGTTGCGCTGACTTTATCATAGTTATAAGTATATGAGACCTTCCATATAAGTTCCAACTCCCTTGTCAAATTTGCTGACATTTTTATTAGATTTTTCTCAATTGCGTGCCAAAAGTTACGCCAAGTATAGATGAAGCCTCAGACTCATTCAGCAGAGTCCCATCCGCCTGAAGGGAAGGATGGGGTGGAAAGACAGTTCGAGATCTGCTAATCAATTGTGTTTTCATTTTACTGGAGTTAAGCCTCATACCCCACCGACTATACCATTCACTAATCCGCTCCATATCACAACTGAGACTATGGTGCAGTTTCATGTTCCATAAGTGGAGACTTTACTACAGTACACCCACAAGTGTTGCATCATCAGCATACTGAACAATCTTATATTCCAGGCCAACAACCACACCACTTGTATACATTAAACATAACAGCGGACCAAGCACACAACCTTGTGGAACACCAGACACGATAGGCCTTCGTTCCTAAAGATCCCGCCCACAGCAACTTGCTGTTGCCTGCCTGTAAGGATGTTTTGAAGCAATCCCAAAACATATCCACCCACTTCAAGGTTTTGAAGTTTATAAACAAGTGCCTTGTGATTTACTAAATCGCGAGCAGCATTAAATCTACTTGAATTACTCTACACTCAAAACCCTTATCAAGATTCTCTAGCAAATGGCATGTCAAGGCAAAGTGGCCACAGAATTGTAACATAGCTGAACCCTCTTAAAATTAATTCGTGAAACAACAGAATCAAAGGAAAATAGGAATAGCTTACATTAGACATTCTCAAACGAAAAAAGCCTGAAATTATCTGCGAAAATCTCTACATGATAAGGGGTGTCCTGTGCAAGAGAAGGTGCTACCATATGTCCAACTTCATCTTCATCATCGTCTTAACAAAGTAAGCAGAGAGTGTCCAAAGCACAACCAGAAATTATCAGAAAAAATCTTGAATACAGTGACTTGAAGTCTCCAGAGAAAGTCTTCTGCACATGAACCAGCAGTTACTACAGAAAACCTTAAGAAAATAATTTCCAGCTTCATCTACATCATCGTCTTAACAAAGTAAGCAGAGAGTGTCCAAAGCACAGCCAGAAATTATCAGAAAAAATCTTGAATACAGTGACTTGAAGTCTCTAGAGAAAGACTTCTGGACATTAACCAGCAGTTACTACAGAAATCCTTAACAAAATAATGTCCAG
The DNA here is from genome assembly GCF_040412425.1 of Macrobrachium rosenbergii. Lineage (NCBI taxonomy): Eukaryota > Metazoa > Arthropoda > Malacostraca > Decapoda > Palaemonidae > Macrobrachium > Macrobrachium rosenbergii. The sequence goes on from NC_089781.1 coordinate 26,066,243, forward strand.
CTTCATCTGCATCATCGTCTTAACAAAGTAAGCAATGAGTGTCCAAAGCACAGCCAGATTCTATCAGAAAAAAAAAATCTTGAATACAGTGACTTGAAGTATCCAGAGAAAGTCTTCTGCACATTAACTTGCAGTTACTACAGGAATCTTCAATAAATAATGTCCAGCTTCATCTACATCATCGTCTTAACAAAGTAAGCAGAGAGTGTCCAAAGCACAGACAGAAATAATCAGAAAAAAATCTTGAATACAGTGACTTGAAGGCTCCAGAGAAAGTCTTCTGTACATTAACCAGCAGTTACTAGAGAAATCTTTAAGAAAATAAGCCAGAGGTTAGTAAAGTTCTCAGCAAAGTAGCCTGAAGTTACTGGCTCATGCAATACTGGACACCTGAGTCACCAAATTCCAGTGCAAGGCAAGAACCTCCATTGCCAAATGTCATGCCATAGTTTTTTTGCAACGTTTAACGGCAACATTTCAAGTGGGGAATCATACATGTTATGTGACATAAAACAGTTTTTGCACGGACCATATCAAATAATAATGCGAGGAGCCGGGACCATTAATAACTGCCTATGTCACCTGCGTGGCAGTGTGTGCCCCGCCGATTGCTTCCTGGTAATAGGTTGCACGGTGATTGCGAGTGCTTGCAGGCGCTTGCATTCTGAGTGTACGCTTCCCGAATGGTGCGTATACATCCATTTCCTCATGATAAAAAAGTTGTCGCATGCAAAAAGATTTTTCCCAGTGGGGCTGTGCTTGCATTGGGCTTTTACGTTAGGCTCGCTTAATGCCCACCAAGCTCTTTGGATGCTTCGTCATCACCGTTAAAAAAAAAAAAAAAAAAAAAAAGCCTATCGCCCCAGAGCACGGAAACTCAGATGAAAAAAAAAGGGGGTGTATTTGGTGGGGGCGAGGTTTGGAAGGGAGGTGTAGGAGGGGGTGGGCTATGAAAGAGGGGCCCTGTCACCCAGGCATGGACGCACAGAGCCCCTAATACCATTGGGTATCGCTTTACGTCCCAGAAATCCTCTTGGAATGACAACGGACCCATGAGACCTCTCTGGAGTGGTGAGACCAAAAGCCGTCCCTTCCCTTAAACCCCCCCCCCCCACCTTCTCTCTCTCTCTCTCTCTCTCTCTCTCTCTCTCTCTCTCTCTCTCTCTCTCTCTCTCTCTCTCTGCTCCCATCTGTTTCTGTCATTTGGTCCATGACCAAATCGGTCTCTTCATTACTGTAGCAGCGCTGTGAAGTTGAATGTCATCTATTTACTTTTGTTTCGGACCGAGTTACGGATGGGTCTGCATCTTCACAGTGCCTCCGGTTTTGAGAATAATGATTTTTAGCTAAATTGCTCACTTATCAGGATACAGCTCAAAATTCGATGGATATGCCGTTAAGAGAAGCCGTTCTGAAATACTCGGCCTTCAACCATTACGTGATAATAAACCCAGGGACACTTTATTAAAAGATAATAAATGGAAGAGTAAAAATATGGTTTACTACTACTACTACTACTACTACTACTACTACTACTACTACTACTAATAATAATAATAATAATAATAATAATAATAATAATAATAATAATAATAATAATAATAATAATAATAATAATAATAATAACACATTTTTCAGCTAGAGACCATATGCAGAAACAGAATCAGGTACAGTTTGCTAAAAGGGAAGAATGCACAGCAAATCCCAATAATAATAATAATAATAATAATAATAATAATAATAATAATAATAATAATAATAATAATACGACATTTTTCAGCCAGAGACCATAATATTATGCAGATACAAAATCCCAATAATAATAATGATAATAATAATAATAATAATAATAATAATAATAATAATAATAATAATAATAACAAATTTTTCAGCTAGAGACCATATGCAGAAACAGAATCAGGTACAGTTTGCTAAAAGCGAAGAATGAACAGCAAATCCCAACAATAATAATAATAATAATAATAATAATAATAATAATAATAATAATAATAATAGTTTCTGAAGGATACATAACGATGACAGCGAAAGGATTGCCAATGCCTTTGTAAACATAATTACTGCAAGTAGGCTTAAACAAAGTTCTGACAGGATTATCTTGGCATAATATAACGTCACTTAGCAAAACTTATCTTGCAAGGGATTTGATTACGTTAAATTAGGTGCTTGCAGGTTTTTGTGGTAGGTGTATTTCAGAATAATAATAATAATAATAATAATAATAATAATAATAATAATAATAATAATAATAATAATAATAATAATATCTGCAGTTTTTCCTCCAGTACTTACATTTAAATAGACGATATACATACATACATACATACGTAAATAAAGATAAAATCCACGAGGATTTATCTTTATTTATATATTCATCACGTTCCATATTTTCGTGATTCAGTTATACATACATACATACATACATACATATATATATATATATATATATATATATATATATATATATATATATATATATATATATATATGTGTGTGTGTGTGTGTGTGTGTGTGTGTGTGTGAGAGTGTGTGTGTGTGTGTGTGTATAAAAAATAAAAAAAACTTACACAATGTAAAAAATATTGTCATCACAAAATCGGCAGCCAACAGGTTTGATCAGCCTTTTCAACCATTCATGTAACGCTGTGGAATTCTTTACCCTCTTCAGTATTTCAAAGGGCGTGTCTGACATTGCAGCGCCAGGTTACATGAATAAATCAATCAATGCTCCAGTGGGGACAGGCTTGCATTTACCAGGTTTCCCGCCTCACGACCGAAGAAAAATAAATAAATCAATCAAAAACTCCCTTGAGCAAACAGCGGAGTCAAAGTCAAAAGAGTTGGGAAGGCAAACGCTATGTGGATATTTGTATAATTATGGATATGATTAAAAATTCTGTATAATTTTGGATATGATTTAAAATTCAGTATAATTTTGGATATGATTTAAAATTCAGTATAATTTTGGATATGATTTAAAATTCAGTATAATTTTGGATATGATTTAAAATTCAGTATAATTTTGGATATGATTTAAGATTCTATATAATTTTAGATATGATTAAAAATTCTATATAATTCTGGATATGACTTAAAATTCTCTATAATTTTGGATATGGTTTAAAATTCTATATAATTTTTGACATGATTAAAAATTCTATATAATTCTGGATATGATTTAAAATTCTGTATAATTTTGGTTAGGATTTAAAATTCTTTATAATTTTGGTTATGATTTAAAATTCTGTATAATTCTGGTTATGATTTAAAATTCTGTATAATTCTGGATGATTAAAAATTCTGTATAATTTTGGGTAGGATTTAAAATTCTCTATAACTTTGGCTATGATTTACAAATCTGTATAATTTTGGATATGACTTAAAATTCTGTACAATTTTGGATATGATTAAAAATTCTGTATAATTTTGGGTATGATTTATAATTCTGTATAATACTGGATTATGATTTAAAATTCTGTATAATTTTTCTTTATGATTTAAAATTCTCTATAATTTTGGATATGATTTAAAATTCTGTATAATTCTGGACATGATTTAAAATTCTGCATAATTCTGGATATGATTTAAAATTATGCATAATTCTGGATATGATTTAAAATTCTGTATAATTTTGGATACGAGTTAAAATTTTGTAGAATTTTGGAAATGATTTATAATTTTGTAAAATGGAATATAAAACCATGAAAAACGCCCTGTGCATGTATATATCACCTAGATGAATTTAGATACAGGTATTCAGATGAATAATATGTATATATTGGAGCTAAAAAATGAACATTATCTCAATTCCTGGCCCATGAATGCAATTAATGACCCATGATTACAATGCACAAATGTACAGAAAATAGAAATCATACTAAGATATGTATCTAAAATTTGGTGAGAAGTTGGGAAACACTTAAAAAAAAGAAAATAAATGGACTTCCACAGTTTTGGAGTGACAAGGAGAAACTTTAAATCAGCCGAAGAATAATAGTTTTCACTGAACTTGCTTAGGATGAATAGGAATGATTGAAAGTAATTACCACCAAACCAAGAGAAAGTATGAACAGAAAAATAGATCAGAACATGAAGAAAACTAACTGATCGAAATAAAACAAGAAGGTTGTGCTATTAATTCAGTTTATGTATGGCTTACGTAAAATAATAAGTGTGGATTTTTACGAAAATTCTACCCAAGTTAAAGACCTGGTCGAGACTAGCAACAAGTGATTAGATTTTGGGAGAGCAATTTCAGATCTAGATACGGCCCTGCATCATAACTACTTAGCTTTTAATGTCGTGTTGAGGTATAAAATTTGGTGGAAAGTGAACGAATTCTTGGAAAAGAAAAATTAAATCGCTGGAGAAATTATAGAAGCTAATACTTTTTACTTGGACAATCAATAAGAACTAAATTCTGATAAGGAGAAAATAGTCATGTAATTTTTTGGAAGATTAATAATAATAATAATAATAATAATAATAATAATAATAATAATAATAATAATAATAATAATAATAATAAAAAGTCAGCACCTAACAGAAAATACCACGAAAAAACATCCCCCTAAAGATGGCCACTCACAAAGGAAAATAAAAGCGAGAGGAATCTAGAAAGAAATATAAAAATAAAATTGGGAGAGAGAATTCACCACTGAAGGCATAAGGGTGAAAATAGAAAAAATAGAGTGAAATTGAGAGAGGGAAGTGATCTCGGGGAAATACCTTCCAAATCCCCCATGCAGGAGACTGGCACGTCGCGCCCTCCGACCCCTGGAGGAGGAGGAGGAGGAGGCGGAGGAGGGGGAGGTGGTGGTGGTGGTGGTGGAGGAGGAGGAGGAGGAGGAGGAGGAGGAGGAGGAGGAGGAGGAGGAGGAGGAGGAGGAGGAGGTGGTGGTGGTGGTAGTGGTGGAGGAGGAGGAGGAGGGGGGGGGAGGGAGGAGGAGGAGGAGGAAGAAGATGAGGAGGAGGAGGAAGGAGTCGAAGAGGAGGAGGAGGAGGGGGAGGGAGGGAGAGGAGGAGGAAGAAGATGAGGAGGCGGAGGAAGGAGTCGAAGAGGAGGAGGAGGAGGAGGAGGAGGAGGAGGAGGAGGAAGGAGCTGAGGAGGAGGAGGAGGAGGCGGAGGAAGGAGCTGAGGAGGAGGAGGAGGAGGAGGAAGGAGTTAAGGAGGAGGAGGTGGAATGAATAGGTAGGAAGAGAGAAGAGAGGGATGGATAAGGGAAGAGAATAGGGAGAATTTCCGTGAAGAAGATTAGAAGAGCAGCAGAGGCAGAGAGAGTGGTAGGAGTGTAGGAGGAAGAGGGAAGGCAGGGGAAGTGGGAGGGGAGGCGTAGAAAAGGGAAGTGGAAAAGAAGGGGAAGGAAGCATGCGAAGCAGGAGGTGAAGGGAAGTAGTTAGCAGGCGAGGAACTGAAGGAGGAAGAAAACATGGAGGAAGATATAGAAGAGGAGGAGGAGGAGGAGAAAAATGAGCAGGAAGGGGTAAGGAAGCAGGAGGAAACTAGAAAAAAGGAGAGGAAGAGGAGGAGGAGGAGGAGAAAAATGAGCAGGAAGGGGTAAGGAAGCAGGAGGAAACTAGAAAAAAGGAGAGGAAGAGGAGGGGGAAAATGAGCAGGGTGGGAAAAGGAAGCAGGGAGAAATTAGAAAAAAGGAAAGGAGGAGGAGGAGGAGGAGGAGGAGGAGGAGGAGGAGGAGGAGGAGGGAGAAAATGAGCAGGGTGGGATAAGGAAGCAGGGAGAAATTAGAAAAAAGGAGAGGAGGAAGAGGAGAAGGAGGAGGAAAATGAGTAGAGAGGGATAAGGAGGAAGGAGGAAATTAGAAAAAAGGAGAGGAGGAAGAGGAGGAGGAGGAGGAGGAGGAGGAGGAAAATGAGTAGAGAGGGATAAGGAGGAAGGAGGAAATTAGAAAAAAGGAGAGGAGGAAGAGGAGGAGGAGGAGGAGGAGGAAAATGAGTAGAGAGGGATAAGGAAGCAGGAGGAAATTACAAAAAAGGAGAGGAGGAGGAGGAGGAGAAGGAGGAGGAGGAGGAAAATGAGCAGGAAGAGATACGGAAGCAGGAGGAAATAAATAAAAAAAGGAGTGGACGAAGAGGACGGGAAGAAGCAGAAAAGCAAAAGAAGAAATGTGGAGGAAGAGGAAATAAAGTAGAAAGAAGGAAAGAAAGAAGAGAAGAGACGAGCGAAAGGAAGAAGTCAAGGGAAGAGGCGACACAGATAGGCCTCAGGCATTTGAGGAACCGGAGTGTGGTGATCTACAACAGCGCGGGGCTGTCTGGGGCTATTTATCAGGCCCCACTATGTAAACATCTAAAGAAATAGGCCGCAGTGAAAAAGTGAAATTGGTTTTGGCGTCTACCATTTCATTTGGGGACCACTTTTTTTTTTTTTTGTGCTCCTACGCCTGATTTTGTGAATTATCGTGAATGGGTGGGTTCACGGGTCGTTCATTAGAGGGGGTCTTCTATGTTTTTCTTTATTATTATTATTATTTTTTCTTCGTTATTCTGGTGGAAAGATTCGTTTTTACATTTGCTGGAAATCTGTAAAGTAAGTTTCTTTCAATGTTTGCCAGGGTTTTAATTTTCATATGTTGTGTGTATATAAATTATATATATATATATATATATATATATATATATATATATATATATATATATATATATATATATATATATATATATATAAACATGATATATGAAAATCCAAGCCATAAGAAATATTGGAAAACATATATATTGATATATGTATATATATATATATATATGTATATATATATATATATATATATATATATATATATATATATATATATATATATATATATATATATATATATATATATATTATGAAATGGCTTATGACCCAACGGCATTTCACACGAACCCAGTCCTGACCACCAGACCCAATCGCTGCATAACTTCAATAAGATTCCATCTAAAAGCAATTATGAATCAATGCCCATTACACCGTAAGTACAGTATTGCATGTTAGGTATTTGTATCTTAAATACATTCTCTTAACAAAAATCTCTTTTATACACCTGCAGAATCATTATATCAATATCATCATTGGGGAATTATATTATTATATTATTGGGGAATTACATTATTAATAAACCTGCCTCTGGTGATAGGTCGAGTTAGGAACCCAAACGTCAGCTGATAACCTTTCCAATGATTAAACTCAGGTACTTTCCCTTTATTAGTTTGTAATGTCCTTTAGAAGAACACCCCACCCCCTCCCACACCCATACCTTTGTTTGTTTGTTTTTTTTATTAAAGTGCTTCAGTAATGAAACAGTTAAATTAATGACTAATCTTTTCACAAAACCACTCCTTCCATAGGACAAAGTTCGGGACATTCTTGCAAGCTTTTCGTTTCCTTTTATTTTCGAGACTGAGAGGTTTTTTTAGGACTGATATATACTCTATATATATATATATATATATATATATATATATATATATATATATATATATATATATATATATATATATATATATATATATACACTAAATAAAAAACTGCAGCAACATGACCCCTCTCCTCTCTATGTTTTTGTGCGTGTGTGTGTGTCCCTCCCTCCATGAAAGATGGGTTAACAGAGAGTTGCCGTAGATCTCAGTTCTTGATACTTTTATGACTGTAACGAGCGCCGCCATAATCATTCACCTTTCATAAACCACCCGACAACCTGACGTTAATGAGTCCCTAAACGATGAAACAAAAAGAACGCCTCTGCCGCTGCCTCCCATTCGTTGAATGAAAGAGAAGAACAGGCTCGGGACGTTCATTCTACATCACTCGAGGTTTGTTTTAATGAAGCTTTCCGGGTCGTAATGGAACTCCCGGAGTCTAAAAGCCGTATCAAATGCCTGTGTACTACACCGTAGAAAACACTTACACTGATGGTATCGTGTTTTCATTTTCACACTTTGCTTCCAAAAGGGCCTCAGTCGGCAGCGATAAAATCTGAGGGTTATATAGATACAGGAAGAGAAGACCGGACGTTCTCCTGCATTTGTACTTGTACATACTACAGCTATCTCCATCTGCCCGTGTTCTCTCTGTTGGAAATAAAAAAAGGAAATCTCAAGGCATCAGAAAAGCTTCCCGAAAAATGACCACTTTGTTTGACGCGGAAATGTAAACACAATAGCCTCGTGACATGTGTTCGATCTTGTAAAAATCCCTTCCGTCAGACGCGAAAGAAGGATAAAAAAAAAAAAAAAAAAAAAGGAACATGGTCAGAATACGGGGCGGAGGGAGGAGGTACGGTCCACGTCCCAAAAAACAAGACCCATCTTCAATTTCCTCCTACGCCATCTCATTCACGCCCATCCATTCCCGGCCCCCCTCCCCAATCTAGCCCACCATACACTAACACCCTCCCGTCCCATGCAGCAAGAGTGAAGTAGTGAAAGTAAGTAGTGAAAGTTTTATGCGTGGCTATTCAATCTTGGTTAAGAGCCCTTTACATTAAAGGGGAATCCTCCTGCCTACGCGCGGCTCCTCCCCCTCCCCTCCTCCTCCAGCCTCCAACACTTAAAGCCCCACTAAAAACATGCCATTTAAATGCCTCTAAAACGTACTAGCTCCACATGAAGACCGAAATCAATTTCCTGCTGCCTTCTGTATCTCTATTCCCCTTTTTTCCCCCCAATTTTTTTTTTAAAGTTTCCCCTCGCGAAGGCCTTGGCGCCTCTTCTCCCCTCTACTCTCGTCGAGGGCAGGAATGTCCTATGGTCTGGCTGGTTTTGTGAACTCCCTCCCTCTTCCCCACCTGTTTGGCCATTTTTAAGGGATTAAGGGGAGGCGAGGGGAAGACAGGGAGGTGGCAGATGTGGAGGAGGGAGAAACGAGGGGACTTAGAGAGGAGCACACACACGAGAGGAGAGAGAAATGAGGGGAACGGGGTAATTAAGAAGGGAGAAATTAACTGGTACGAACCGTAAAACGCTCAGATTTGTCATTAGGAGGAAAGGAGTAGAGGAGAATATAAACGTCGCGATAAATACCACAACAATAAGAAGGAATTTGCACGGGGATAATATATGGTGGCATATGGCAAGGTGAGAGAAAGGTCACACACACACACACAGAAAAAACACACACATAAACACACACACACACAATATACACAAGAAAAGACCGATCGAAAAGGAAGATTTCTCTGATATGTAAAATAAAAAAAAATTATGAGAAATCTATAGCTTTAAAGAATCACACACACCCACAGAAACACATACATACACACACATAAATACACACACACAAACACACACACACATGTATACAAGAAAAAACCGATCAAAAACAAAGATTTTTCTTAAAAGTAAAATTTTAAAAATTATGAGAAATCATTGTTTTTAAGAATCCCACACAAACACACACACAGAAAAAAAAACACACACATAAACACATACAAACACACACACAATGTACACAAGAAAAAACCGATCAAAATGGAAGATTTATCTGATAATTAAGATAGAAAAAAAATATGAGAACTCTGTTGCTTTTAAGAATCAGGGAAAGAAAAACAGAGAAAATATTAGACAAATCACAAAATCGGAACAAAGAAATCGACAACTTTCGAAGAAACATACAAATCGACAGAGAGAGAGAGAGAGAGAGAGAGAGAGAGAGAGAGAGAGAGAGAGAGAGATTACCGAGATAGTGAATGAGGACATGAGGGATTAAGAGAGGATTAAGTGGAAACAAGAGAAAAAGAGAATAAAAAATAGAAAGAATCTGAGGCGCGATATAATATAGCGATAAACAGTCACTGATATATCCTATGGTGTGGGAGAAGGCTACTTGGGCGATTAAGGTCGAGATAAGGAGTTTTTAAGGGTTCAAAATCCTAAATGGGTTCGGGCAGGGACGGCACTAAAAACTTCAGTTGTAAATGTGAGCAAATATAGATCCTCGCTTTTTTTTCTCTCTCTCTCTTTTTTTCAGTCTCTCTCTCTCTAGATATTTTTCTCTCTCTTTTTCATTCATGCAAGCCCACATTTTCGTAAGTTTCTTTAGAGTGCTCGCTTTCAATTTTCACATCTCTCTCTCTCTCTCTCTCTCTCTCTCTCTCTCTCTTCTCTTTGAATTATTTTTTCTTTGTATTTTTCTTTAAAATCTACACTTTTACAAAACTGTTTGCTACATCTAAAGCGCTTTCAGTTTTCGTAGATTCTCTCTCTCTCTCTCTCTCTCTCTCTCTCTCTCTCTCTCTCTCTCTCTCTTTATGAATTTATTTTTTCCTTTGTCTTTTTTTTTAAATCTACATTTTTACAAAACTGTTCGTTCCAGCTAAAGCCCTTTCAGTTTTAGTAAATTCTCTCTCTCTCTCTCTCTCTCTCTCTCTCTCTCTCTCTCTCTCTCTCTCTCTCTCTCTCTTTGGATCATTCATTTTCAGTCTATCATTTTCTCTACTTTATGTCCAATCTTCATTAATTTTTATAGGACATCCTTACAACTTTCGCAGATTTCCTGTCTGTTTCTATATCATCTTAGGCTACACCATACTCCGAACCTTCATTTCCTTCACTCTTCCAAGTGTTTCTGCGACTCGTTTTTGTCCATCTCTCGGCCTCTAAATATGTATAACTTATCAAGACCTCGTTTTTGCAGTCGCGTTGCTGTAATCTGATACACCGTCCCCGTTTTTGCTCGTTTGCTCGTCAAGATGCGAGAGCGAGCATGTGTGAGGGAGTAGCGCCCACAGTCGATTTATTTTCATCTGAACGTGTCTGGTATATGGGGCTCAACACCCCTACCCCCCCACCCCCCCCGGCCCCCTTCGTAATAGGGAAATTGGGCTTTTTATTGTTTTTAGCTAACAGCCGTCTCCACACTCCATAACCTCCCCCCCCCCTTTCCCCCGCCCTGTTCCAAGGAGTCTTCAAGTACCGTATCATTGCTTCATTTCTGCTGTGCTTGGTAAGTTAAGACCTCGTTTGACGGAAGCATTTTCGTGCTTCAGAAAAGCCTTGAATGAAACAGCTTTATTTTTTTTTAACCCACAGCCAGCAACGCTAGCTACTCGACCACGGAATCTAAAGCTGAAGAACGGTAAAATACTTAACGCCTTTTCATTGGTTCATTTCTTCTACGCTTAAGTTTAGACTTTGTTTGAAGGAAGCATTTTCGTACTTCAGAAAAGCCTTTAATCAAACAGCTTTATTTTTTTTAAACCACAGCGAGCAACGCTAGCCACTCGACCACAGAAATGCAAGGCTGAAAATCAGTAAAATATTTAACACCGTTCCACAGATTCATTTCTTCTGCACTCGGTAAGTTTAGACTTTGTTTGAAGGAAGCATTTTCATACCTTAGGAAAACCTTTAACCAACAAGCCTTCTTATATTTCTTTCTAACGAACAGCCAACGACGCTAGCCACTCGACCACAGAAATTGCAAAGCTGAAGAACAAGAAAATGCTTAAAACCAGCCTTTCTCTCGCTACATAAAAGGCTACAAATGATCAATTTAGTTTATAGAGGTCATCGACCATCCGAGGAAAAAAAGTGGACTTTCAGTAAAATCACAGACTGATATTTCGTACAGCCTAACAGATATATAAGCTCCTAGTTTTCAATGCTTTGTCACACCTTAAGAAATTATACTTAAATATGAAAATATTAGTCATTAAACAATCATATATAGATGTCATATACGAGGTCGTCATGCTCATATCCAAAGGAAAGCAGCAAATGGAAAAGTGTATTGTACTTCGCATAACCTTTTTGTTACAATGTACTTCTTATCCCAGAGCATATTACAAGTACCAAAATTAGCTCCTCCTCCTCCTCCTCCTCTTCCTCCTCCTATTATTATTATTATTATTATTATTATTATTATTATTATTATTATTATTATTATTATTATTATTATTATTATTATTATCTCTGGGATAGAGCCAGGCCCTAAAAGGCCCTTAATTCACAAACAATCTTGATTGATATAGAATCCCACTATGGAAAGATTGACTGACCGATTCATTGCTACTAAAACTGGCGTCACAACATGGGAAGAGAGAAAAAAAAAAGGCACAATCAAACGACACTGAGTAGAATTCAGTCAAAATAAAAAACACGAATAAGGCGGACATGAAAATTAAATCAAGCACACGAAGGAAAAACGAAATCTCTTTCACTGATATGACTTCAGCGAATAAAAAGTAAAACAGCCAAGACTACCGTACTCACGACGGCTGAGAAACTTCGACTCTTTCCTCTCCACCAGACGTAATTGACTTTCTCTGATCAACGACACACGCGAGTTGCTGGGGATTGCTTGAATATGCAACTGCACGCGCAAGCGAACATCAACCCCCTCCCATCTCTGCGTTTGGCATTCTATCATGGCCGTCTGTTACCAGTCAAATGTTTCCTTTGCCAAACTACTGGAATTTCCCTTCAAAATTTCTGTGATCCCGTTTCAAAACTACCCGAAGTTTCTCTCCAAACTGCTGGAATTCTATTTCCATAATACTGCAATACTCTTTTCGAGGTACTGGAATTCCTCCTTCAAAATACTGGCATTCTATTTCCATAATGCTGCAGTGTCCTTTCCGAGTTGCTGGATACGTCTTTCCAAACCACTGGAATTCGGAATTCCATTCCCTCAACAGTGGTATTCGCTTTTTGAAATAGTAGAGTACACTTTCACTTTCCTAAGTACCAGATTTCCACCTCCAAATAACTGGTATCCCTTTCCAAAATGTATGATTCCCATTCCAAAATGAAGTAATTCCCTTTCAAAACCACTGGAATTCGGATGAAGACATTCTTGACTAAATTCTACGAGAGTTATGGGGTTGAAATATTAGTTTTCCAGAGAAAAAAAAATCGACTGATTGAGGAAATTTCAAACTCTTGAACTCAGACTGACAGTTGAGTGATAGACAGACTCAATTATCATTGTCGAATTCATATATATATATACTTCTGGTAGAATCATCATCCTCGTCCCAAAATAATAGCATGTTTATAGAGATATTCAATAAATTATATTTATTCTTTTTTTATATTAATTTCCTTCATTTATTTACGTGTTCTGAATTATTAATACACGTCCGCATTTTTTTAAATTTACCTTACAACATTTTCTACCGTTCCGCGAAATGCATTTCTTTTCATTAAACATTCTGGTTTTCTCATTCCCGTCTATTCGTAAATATTCAATGATTTGCATTTATTAATCTGTTTAGTCATTTGCTTTTTGCCACTTCCAGTTATTCCAGCAAATGCATCCAGAGTTCCAGGCGCAGGGCGGCAGAAGGGCGTATTCATTTGTTTTATTCCCACCTCTTCGTTAATCTTTATCGATAATACATTTGCAAATCAGTTTATTTCTCTGCTTTTTTCATTTCCCGCTATTCCAGGAAATGGATCCAGAGTTCCAGGCACAGGACGCTCGAAGGGCGTGTCCATTTGTCTTATTCCCATCTCTTCGTTAATCCTTATTAATATTACATTTATTAATGCGTTCATTTCTCTGCTTTTTGTCATTTCCAGCTATTCCAGCAAATGCATCCAGAGTTCCAGGCACAGGGCGCTCGAAGGACGTGTCCATGTCTTACTCCCATCTCTTCGTTAATCCTTATTATTATTACATTTATTAATGTGTTCACTGCTCTGTTTTTTGCCATTTTTAGTTATTCCAGGAAATGCATCCAGAGTTCCAGGCACAGGACGTGTCCATCTCCGGGGACTCTGGAAGTTCAGTGGCTCAGCGCTTCGAATGCTGAGGAGTTCAGTGCCTCTGACGACTCTCTGGTCTTTCCAACTTTCATTTCACGTTTCCTGACTTACTTCTCTACCGCTTTTAGTTTATACGTAAATTCCATTGCCTTCTATTTATTGACTTAATTCGTCTTTCGTTAGACGAACTGGTGTAAGCCATTTTTTTCCCCCATCCTGAGAAAATAGGCTTCAAAGGGTTTGACATTACTGAAAGTTTCTAATTAGCTCATCTTTTGAGGAAGGCTGGTTGGAAAATGTGACAACGCAGACAGCTGAAATTTTGATATATTACAGATTATCAAAAAATGAGAGACACTTTGACTGGGAAACTCAAAAAAAAAAAAAAAATGGGATACGCCAGTTCGTCAAAACAGGGACGAATTAGTTGTCTGTAACTTTCTTTGTTCAGTTTATCATTTTCAAAAGGAACTACAGGTAAAGTAATTTCTGGCTTGTTCCATAATGATGTATGCCCTTCTTGATCAACAATAATAATAATAATAATAATAATAATAATAATAATAATAATAATAATAATAATAAACCCAGTCGAATAGGATGACTGTGATAGACAAAAAAAAATGATAATAATAATGAAAAGCTTGAAAGGCTTAAACATAACTGACAACAAATAAAAGGAACAAAAACGCAAAAATTGTATTATAAATGTTCTAAAATGAAATATAAAAGGTAAAAAAAAAAATTACGTAACAATTTCAAAAAAACGAATTAGCAACACTTGTAAATCCACAAACAACCACTAAACGAATTCCAGACCTAAATAAAACGAAAGAAAACTCCCCTTAACGAACAGAGGTAAATCAACTTTGGTAGAGGTGATACAGGAGATGACATCATCATTTCCATCGACTCTAGTTTTTGTCTTGTTATCGCAAGATCCAAAGGACATGGAAATTAGTGTGATCGCCGAGACCTGATTGAAATAGGTGAAAGAATAGCACAGAAAAATAGAAGTCTAAAACAAACCAAAAAAACAACATATATATATATATATATATATATATATATATATATATATATATATATATATATATATATATATATATATATATATATATATATATAGCTTAATGATAAATAATATTGCCAAGACCAGGAAGAACATTCTTTATTACAAGCTTTCGAGGTATAAAACCTCATCATCAGGCTGAAAAAACCGACAAGGATGAGAATCAATAAAATTACAATAAAATGAATTGTCATAATAAATGTTCAGCAAAAATACTAACGAAATATAAAATGAACAAGTAAATACAAACTAAAAGGGTGAGACGTAAAAAAACGAAAAATTAAAAACACAAACATAAAAATATGAAAATAAAACTATAGTGAAATGTAAACAAACTACCACTCACAAAGTAAAATATTTAACGACCTAATTGAGTACCTACTGAAATTACACGATAGCTAGTTGAATACCAGACGAGTTGTTGTTCAATTCCGGCTTCATCTTTTTAATAGTCAGCGACTCTGAAATTAAAAGGTCCAGTCTGTTTGAACAAAAGACAGTACCCGAAAATCCAGGTCAGTGAAAGGATGGTCCTGTGCTAAACTGTGTTCTCTAATGGCAGAAAAGGGTGGTTTGGAAAGGGGAAACCTAGTTCTAACAGAAAGACCTCTGTGTTCCAAAATTCTGTGTCTGAGCCAGCGGGAACTAGATCCCACGTATCGCAGACCACACTGCGAACAAGTGAACAAGTAAACGACACAGGAATTAAGGTCCACAGGCAGAGTAGGCTTCTCTCTCAAAAGTGATCTTATTGTAAAAGGATTACAGAAAACAAACCGGAAACTGATTTGAGGGAAACAATGCTTAAGTATTTCTTGTAACTTTTTTCGGACCATATAGCTACTATGACCAAGGTAAGGCAATTTAATGTACTTTACATCTTTACTAGCAGTACTGTACACCGGTCTGGGACAAAACTTTTCATTTAAAAAATTTTTCAGAACTTTGTAAAATACAAAAATGGGATATGAGTTTTCAGAAAAGTAATTCTGGAGGAAAACCATATCTTGATGAAATAAATTAAAATCACAACAAACATTGTAGGCTCTATTAATCAAAGTGCGTATTGAGTTCATCTTATACAACTTTGGCGAAAAACTGAGGTAATTCAATCCCAAGCCAGTAAAAGTACTTTTCCTATAAACAGAGGTCTCAAATTTGCCGCTATTTCTGTATACCTGTACATCTAAAAATGACAACTTATTATCCTGTTCCGTCTCACAAGTAAAAGAAATGTTAGGGTGACGAGAATTAAAATATTCAAAAAACAAATCAACATGTGATAATTCCTTAAACACAAGGAAAGTATCATCTACATACCTACAGTAATACAAAGGTTTGAAAGCACTAGGGCATTCAGACATCCAAATCCTTTCACAATAACCCATGAAGCAATCCGCATATACAGGTCCAAGGAATTTCCCATAGCTACTCCATCTATTTGATTATATAATTTACCATCAAAAGTAAAAATGCCGTCAGCAGTTGCTAAATGTAATAATTTTTGCAAGTCTATTTTATTAAGTCCAAACACTGATAGATGGTTTTCACATATATTATTAAGAATAATGTCAGTTGTTTCTTTTAATGGGATATTGGTGAAAAGAGAGGTTACATCGAAACTAGCCATTATAACATCTTGGTTAAAATTGAAAGAGCATAATTCTTTAACAAATTTGGAAGAATTAGATATGTTAAATTCACCTAAAGTTAGAGGGTTTAAAACTGGAACCAAAAACTTAGACAGGTTATAACTAAAAGTACCAATTGAAATAATAGGTCTTAAAGGGTTTCCTATTTTATGTACCTTAGGCAGACCGTACAAATAACCAGGCTTAGACCCTGAAGCAAATAAAGAGCTATATGTAGCTTCCCAATCTTATCTCTCAGACCTCTAAGCAACCTATTTAGTTTGTCTTCTAATTTCAAAATGTGACTCGCAATATCTACATTTAAAATCCTAAATTTTGTATTGTCAGAGAGTATTTCATTAATTTTATCTAAATAATCAGACCTATTCATTATTACAACACCCCTACCTTTATCTGGCTTGGTAATAACTATACTATTATCGTTCTTAAGGTTACGTAAAATATTGATTCTGTCTTTATTTAACTGATTGTCACCCTCCTTTTTTCGATTAAAATTTTTGAAGGTATCGTTTGCAATTACGGAAATTTTGCTAAAAAGTGAAGTAAGGGTTTCACTGCCAAAAATGTCACAGCCTCTCAAAGTTGAACATAGTTTTTCAAAACTTAAAAAATACTTAAAGAAATTGAATTTCATGGGGATCAAAGCAAAATCAAGACCAAGAGAAAGAACTTCCTTTTCATCTGTTGTTAAATTTCTGTTAGAAAAATTAAAAATAACTTTACTACTATCTATTTTCTTATTAACGTCAACACCGAGATTTCTTAACTTTCTATTGTGTGTCAGCCTAACGTCAGCCAATTTTTTCTCAACGTTGGAATCTAAAATCGACGACAAACACTTAAAATCCAAAAAAGAAAGGTTGTTCTTTAAATCTCTATCTAGTGAAGACAAATCTGTTAAAACTACCTCTTTCTTTCGTTTTTGTGCTCTAACCTCAAAGTCTAAAAGTTTAAACTGCCATGAGAGATAAGTTTTAGTGTTGTGGAAATCCCTGGAATAAACCTTAAATTTAATGAAATTAGGAATAACACGGTAATCCTTGCAAGTATTCAGAAATCGTATGTCTTCCTCAATCTTCTTGGATCTATAACGAACCTTCTCAGTCCGTCTAAACAGCTGTAACGTCGAGCGGCCATAACGTCTCAAAATAGTCTCGGTAATTGGGCGGCTACTTGGAACACAGAGGTCTTTCTGTTAGAACTAGGTTTCCCCTTTCCAAACCACCCTTTTCTGCCATTAGAGAACACAGTTTAGCACAGGACCATCCTTTCACTGACCTGGATTTTCGGGTACTGTCTTTTTGTTCAAACAGACTGGACCTTTTAATTTCAGAGTCGCTGACTATTAAAAAGATGAAGCCGGAATTGAACAACAACTCGTCTGGTATTCAACTAGCTATCGTGTAATTTCAGTAGGTACTCAATTAGGTCGTTAAATATTTTACTTTGTGAGTGGTAGTTTGTTTACATTTCACTATAGTTTTATTTTCATATTTTTATGTTTGTGTTTTTAATTTTTCGTTTTTACGTCTCACCCTTTTAGTTTGTATTTACTTGTTCATTTTATATTTCGTTAGTATTTTTGCTGAACATTTATTATGACAATTCATTTTATTGTAATTTTATTGATTCTCATCCTTGTCGGTTTTTTCAGCCTGATGATGAGGTTTTATACCTCGAAAGCTTGTAATAAAGAATGTTCTTCCTGGTCTTGGCAATATTATTTATCATTAAGCTAAGATTTCAAGTAGCCGCCCAATTACCGAGACTATTTTGAGACGTTATGGCCGCTCGACGTTACAGCTGTTTAGACGGACTGAGAAGGTTCGTTATAGATCCAAGAAGATTGAGGAAGACATACGATTTCTGAATACTTGCAAGGATTACCGTGTTATTCCTAATTTCATTAAATTTAAGGTTTATTCCAGGATTTCCACAACACTAAAACTTATCTCTCATGGCAGTTTAAACTTTTAGACTTTGAGGTTAGAGCACAAAAACGAAAGAAAGAGGTAGTTTTAACAGATTTGTCTTCACTAGATAGGATTTAAAGAACAACCTTTCTTTTTGGATTTTAAGTGTTTGTCGTCGATTTTAGATTCCAACGTTGAGAAAAAATTGGCTGACGTTAGGCTGACACACAATAGAAAGTTAAGAAATCTCGGTGTTGACGTTAATAAGAAAATAGATAGTAGTAAAGTTATTTTTAATTTTTCTAACAGAAATTTAACAACAGATGAAAAGGAAGTTCTTTCTCTTGGTCTTGATTTTGCTTTGATCCCCATGAAATTCAATTTCTTTAAGTATTTTTTAAGTTTTGAAAAACTATGTTCAACTTTGAGAGGCTGTGACATTTTGGCAGTGAAACCCTTACTTCACTTTTTAGCAAAATTTCCGTAATTGCAAACGATACCTTCAAAAATTTTAATCGAAAAAAGGAGGGTGACAATCAGTTAAATAAAGACAGAATCAATATTTTACGTAACCTTAAGAACGATAATAGTATAGTTATTACCAAGCCAGATAAAGGTAGGGGTGTTGTAATAATGAATAGGTCTGATTATTTAGATAAAATTAATGAAATACTCTCTGACAATACAAAATTTAGGATTTTAAATGTAGATATTATGAGTCACATTTTGAAATTAGAAGACAAACTAAATAGGTTGCTTAGAGGTCTGAGAGATAAGATTGGGAAGCTACATATAGCTCTTTATTTGCTTCAGGGTCTAAGCCTGGTTATTTGTATGGTCTGCCTAAGGTACATAAAATAGGAAACCCTTTAAGACCTATTATTTCCTCAATTGGTACTTTTAGTTATAACCTGTCTAAGTTTTTGGTTCCAGTTTTAAACCCTCTAACTTTAGGTGAATTTAACATATCTAATTCTTCCAAATTTGTTAAAGAATTATGCTCTTTCAATTTTAACCAAGATGTTATAATGGCTAGTTTCGATGTAACCTCTCTTTTCACCAATATCCCATTAAAAGAAACAACCGACATTATTCTTAATAATATATGTGAAAACCATCTATCAGTGTTTGGACTTAATAAAATAGACTTGCAAAAATTATTACATTTAGCAACTGCTGACGGCATTTTTACTTTTGATGGTAAATTATATAATCAAATAGATGGAGTAGCTATGGGAAATTCCCTTGGACCTGTATATGCGGATTGCTTCATGGGTTATTGTGAAAGGATTTGGATGTCTGAATGCCCTAGTGCTTTCAAACCTTTGTATTACCGTAGGTATGTAGATGATACTTTCCTTGTGTTTAAGGAATTATCACATGTTGATTTGTTTTTGAATATTTTAATTCTCGTCACCCTAACATTTCTTTTACTTGTGAGACGGAACAGGATAATAAGTTGTCATTTTTAGATGTACAGGTATACAGAAATAGTGGCAAATTTGAGACCTCTGTTTATAGGAAAAGTACTTTTACTGGCTTGGGATTGAATTACCTCAGTTTTTCGCCAAAGTTGTATAAGATGAACTCAATACGCACTTTGATTAATAGAGCCTACAATGTTTGTTGTGATTTTAATTTATTTCATCAAGATATGGTTTTCCTCCAGAATTACTTTTCTGAAAACTCATATCCCATTTTTGTATTTTACAAAGTTCTGAAAAATTTTTAAATGAAAAGTTTTGTCCCAGACCGGTGTACAGTACTGCTAGTAAAGATGTAAAGTACATTAAATTGCCTTACCTTGGTCATAGTAGCTATATGGTCCGAAAAAGTTACAAGAAATACTTAAGCATTGTTTCCCTCAAATCAGTTTCCGGTTTGTTTTCTGTAATCCTTTACAATAAGATCACTTTTGAGAGAGAAGCCTACTCTGCCTGTGGACCTTAATTCCTGTGTCGTTTACTTGTTCACTTGTTCGCAGTGTGGTCTGCGATACGTGGGATCTAGTTCCCGCTGGCTCAGACACAGAATTTTTGGAACACAGAGGTCTTTCTGTTAGAACTAGGTTTCCCCTTTCCAAACCACCCTTTTCTGCCATTAGAGAACACAGTTTAGCACAGGACCATCCTTTCACTGACCTGGATTTTTCGGGTACTGTCTTTTGTTCAAACAGACTGGACCTTTTAATTTCAGAGTCGCTGACTATTAAAAAGATGAAGCCGGAATTGAACAACAACTCGTCTGGTATTCAACTAGCTATCGTGTAATTTCAGTAGGTACTCAATTAGGTCGTTAAATATTTTACTTTGTGAGTGGTAGTTTGTTTACATTTCACTATAGTTTTATTTTCATATTTTTATGTTTGTGTTTTTAATTTTCGTTTTTTTACGTCTCACCCTTTTAGTTTGTATTTACTTGTTCATTTTATATTTCGTTAGTATTTTTGCTGAACATTTATTATGACAATTCATTTTATTGTAATTTTATTGATTCTCATCCTTGTCGGTTTTTTCAGCCTGATGATGAGGTTTTATACCTCGAAAGCTTGTAATAAAGAATGTTCTTCCTGGTCTTGGCAATATTATTTATCATTAAGCTAAGATTTCCAAGTAGCTTAATTACCGAGACTATATATATATATATATATATATATATATATATATATATATATATATATATATAAAATATATAAATTTAAAAAACAAGGGGAAAAAAGAGAAAAATAATGAAGACTATAACAAAATAATAATATATATATATATATATATATATATATATATATATATATATATATATATATATATATATATATATATATATATATATATATATATATAAAATATATATATATATATATATATATATATATAATTGAAAAAGGGGAAAAAAAGGGGAATGGAAATACAAAAATAATAAATAAATTTATAAAAATAATGAAGACTCAACAAAAATAAAAAAATATATATAAAAATATATAAAATCTAAAAAAAACACGGGAAAAAAGAGAATGAAAGTAAAAAATAATAAATAAATTAATAAAAATCAAAGGAAAAAACATCACCATCGGATAAGGAAAAAGGCAAAATAAAAATATATATATAAAATATATAAAATAAAAAAACACGGGAAAAAAGAGAATAAAAATAAAAAATAATATATAAATTTATAAAACAGCTAAGGAATATATATCACTATCGAATAAGGGAAAAGGCAAAATAAAAAGTAAATACAAAATATATAAAATTAAAAAAAGGGGGGAAAAAGTGAATGAAAACACAAAAATAATAAATAAATTTATGAAAAAGCAAAGGAAAAAATATCACCACCGGGTAAGGAAAACGGCGAAATCACTCACTGTATTGTGGTCCTGCTATTCGGAACTCCTCCTCTCGCGGACCTTTCCAGTTTTCAACATGGGGGAAAAGCAAGCCATCTGCTTGCAATCGCTTGCAATCATC
Source organism: Macrobrachium rosenbergii (assembly GCF_040412425.1). NCBI lineage: Eukaryota > Metazoa > Arthropoda > Malacostraca > Decapoda > Palaemonidae > Macrobrachium > Macrobrachium rosenbergii. Next base: position 26,088,063 of record NC_089781.1, read on the forward strand.
CCCCCTCCCCTACTCTTCCTACACCTCCCCCTCCACCACAGACACCCACACACAACCACACACACACACACACACTTCCCAACAATCCTTTGCATCGCATTCCCTTGCAAGCGACAGAAAAGCGCGGAAAGCATCGTCCAAGAGTTCTCCTTTTGCACTGGAGGAAGAAGAAGAAGAAGAAGAAGAAGAAGAAGAAGAAGAAAGAAGAAGAAGAGGCAGGAATTTTTTCGCATAAGAAGACGGTAAAATTTTATGCAGAGGAAAAAGCTCATTTTTGTTATCATTGTCAGAATGGCTGTTTTGGTTGATAAACAGATGAAGAATGAGATTTAATAAATAATGAAAACGAAAAAAAGGATGTTTTGGAGATTTGTTCGTAGAAGTAAGGACAGAAAAATTGAGATGTGAAAGAAATATGGCTTTTCAATATTCGCCAACGAAGTCGTCACCCTTCTGAGGAAGAAAACGAAGAAGCAAAAAAAAAAAGAGAGAAGATAATACGAAGAAGTTAAGGAGACAAGAGAGGAGGAAGAAGAAACAAAAGTGGAGTGAATGCAAAGAAAGAAAGAAAAAAAGAGAAGAAGAATGAAAGGAGGATGGCGAAACGAGAGAGAGAGAGAGAGAGAGAGAGAGAGAGAGTCGGGGGACGGGGGGGAAGAGGAAGATGGGTAGGACCTCGAACTTCCTCCTCCAGAAGGAAACCTGAAAGTTCACTACGCCGAAGTAGTTCAATGAGAAGAGTTCCTGCCTCCGCAGTGTCCCTGGAATCAGTTTTCTTTATTCTCTCTCTCTCTCTCTCTCTCTCTCTCTCTCTCTCTCTCTCTCTCTCTCTCCAAATTCCTGCATCATCTTTGCTTGGCATTTCTAATCAGCAACGTTACAATTCCTCAGTAAATCAGATTTTAATCTCTGCAATGTTCTTATCTTTACCTTAATGGCCGTTTTGGATTATTCCATATGATTATGCGTATCCAGAGAGTACTACTAATAATAATATAATGACACAAATTCATATATATATATATATATATATATATATATATATATATATATATATATATATATATATATATATATATATATATATATATACAAGAAGTACTTGAATTCAGAAAGTACTAATAACGATATAATGACGTAATGCATATATATATATATATATATATATATATATATATATATATATATATATATATATATATATATATATATATATATATATATATATATATATATATATATATATATATATATATATATATATATATATATATATATATATATATATATATATATATATATATATATATATATATATATATATATATATATATATATATAATATATATATATATATATATATATATATATATATATATATATATATATATATATATATATATATATATATATTTATATATATAAGAAACACTACAAAATCTTTTCAGATTTCCACTGACTCATCCGCTTCAGATTCTATTTTAATAATAATAATAATAATAATAATAATAATAATAATAATAATAATAATAATAATAATAATAATAATAATAATAATTTCCTTCTTACATCTGCGTAGGGTGAGACTTTTTCGCCTTCTAGCGTTCTATTTCTCTCTAAACAAACCTTCTGTGCTGATCTCCGAGACTTCGAATAGCAATACATACTAATAATCACATATTCTACACACACATAATCAGTAACAGGCATAAAATCAATTTTTATTTTCTCTTCTTTCCTTCTTGCTTGTTTGTTTGTTAAGCCAAACTGGGAACAAAAACAAACAATTTAGAACTAAACTAATATATTAGAAAACTAAAAACAGAGATTTTGTGTTTAAAAAATCAATAAAGGAAAGAATATCTATGGTGCATCACTATACACAGAGCTGAAATGATAAGTGAAAATCCAAAGTTGTGTCTGTGAGCAATCTGAATTTATCAAAATACAGGCTAGAGGGCTGCAAATTGGTATGTTGATCATACCCCATCCAATCATCAACCATACCAAATTGCAGCCCTCTAGCCTTAGTAGTTTTTATTTTATTTCAGGTTAAATTTAGGCATAATCGTGCGTCTGGCAACGATATAAGCCAGGCCACCACCGTGTCGTGGTTAAAATTTCATGGGCCACGGCTCATACGGCATTATACCGAGACCACCGAATGATAGATCTATTTTCGGTGGCCTCGATTATACGATGTACAGAAAACTCGATTGCGCCGAAGAAACTTCGGCGCATTTTTTTTTACTTATTTGTATTTTGACGAATGCTGTCTTGCTCATATTCATATCTGTGGATTTTTTACTTAATAAAAGAAAGAATCTCTTGTGAATGACTTCGCTGTGTTAGTGGAGAGGATTACCTCGTCGAGGCCCAACCACTTCCTTTGGTATGCATTTCGATGTACATTCAGCTGCAACCCGCAATAATCGATTAACAACTAGGTGCATAAACTATAAGCTGAGGTCAAATTGAAACGTCCGCATCGTCTCTCATGGCTAGATTCTGCAATCGAACATTGGTAATTTTTTTTCTCTTAAGTTTTTATCTATCATATTATTAACACTAAACTATAACAAACCTCCAACTGCAAATATCTATCCAGAAGACATTGAAATCCGTCTTCTAAAAATTCTTTGTGAAGTGCCTAAACAAATTGTCTTTTAAAATGGATTTGATATTTTCTTGGTTACATTCAGTTCCTGACTCAAATTTTCATCCAACTGCCTATATGGTCGTTGTATCATCATTCACTGTTTGGTATTTAATAATAATCAATAAAACCTTGAATGAAATACAAAAATAGAAAGAGTTAAAAAATATAAATACTTGACATAAAAACGTAATATGAACCAAAAGAAGATAAAATAGAAAATAAAAAAAATTATAAGAACAAAAATGTTTGGTATTTAACATTAATCAATAAAACTTTCGATGAAACACAAAAATTGAAAGAGTTAAAAAATATAAATACTTGACATAAACAACGTAATAAGAACCAAAAGCAGATAAAACAGAAAATAAAAAATTATAAAAACAAAACTGAAGCCAACGACCCGAAAGAGCAGGACAAACGCAAGCAAGCATAAACCTTAAAGCAAGCACTAAACACGGAAGAGGAGCAAACGACACAGGGAAACAAAACAAAGAGAGAGAGAGAGAGAGAGAGAGAGAGAGAGAGATAAAAGGCAACTTCGTATACCAAGAAGGCGGACGACAATAGGATGAAGAATTGAATTGTTTGATGACTGGGTTTTTTAGAAACATGTCACTCCCACCATTCCCTAACCCCTCCCTCCTCCCCCATCCCCTCCTCCACCCACCCACCATCTATCTATGTAGTCTTCTTTTATGTCCTGATCTTGCTCCTCCCCTCTCCCTCTCCCCTCACCCTCCCCTCCTACATCACTTAGCATGGGGTGGCTACCCACCCTCTCCCACGGGGACCGAGACTTCAAATGTTTGCCTTACCTCCAAGTGACTTTTGTTTGGGGTAACATAATTTGCATAAACATCATCATGAGTAAATAAAACGTTACACAGGGCTTGACACAACATCAAGAGAGAGAGAGAGAGAGAGAGAGAGAGAGACCATCTGACAGGGTCTTTCTTAAGTAAACAAAATAGTATACTTCCTTTGTGTGCTGCTGTGTATTTTTTTTTTTTTTTTAACATTCTCAAAGACTTTATCGACACAGAACGCGCCCTGTAAACCTATAAAGAGAGATTGCAGTAACGAAAAATGGACGGAAAAGCATAAAAATACCTCGCGTGATTCACGGAGTTTTTATAGTATTGATGCAAAATTGTCAGCAGTCACTAACCAAATATGGTAAATGTATACAGATATAATTATAAATAATCTGCTGGTCTATTTTTTTTCTTTTGCCAGTTACATATGTATTCGTACCAGCCCCAATAATATATATATATATATATATATATATATATATATATATATATATATATATATATATATATATATATATATATATATATACATACATATATACTGTATATATATATATACATATAAAATCTGCGTATTCATATACATTTTGCTAGACATGGCATGGATCCGTTCTCACTATCATAGCCTAATGTTTAACACGATAACTATTATTTTAACTATTATTTTTTTCATTCAAAGCGTCTTGCATCAAAAGTTAACCAAAGGAATTCAACACACAAATTCGCAATTCTTAACATGATGAACAAATCAGGAATAAACATTTTTTATATCAGATTTCTAAAATGCATTTGGGCATTTTTTACAATAATGTTATCAGTTTTTTAGATTATATTGCCCATAAGCAAGAAATCCTATCAAATTTATATGAATGTCTTCATGAAGAAGCTGATTTTGTTAGCATAAGATACGAAAAAGCGAATGTTGTTGAAAATAATAAGACCCCCAAATGGGTTCAACACTTTATGTTATATATAAAGTGTATTAACAGAAAACAATTAATTTAAAATGTCAACATAGGAATGGTTACACGAATATACATACATATATATATATATATATATATATATATATATATATATATATATATATATATATATATATATATATATATATATATATATATATATATACATATTTCGTTTCTACATAAATGCATTTCAATCAAAAGAGCCAGAATTTTTTCCCTCTCTCTCTCTCTCTCTCTCTCTCTCTCTCTCTCTCTCTCTCACACACACACACACACACACACACACACACACACACACACACACACACACACAGCCTTGACTAAATGTAATTTGTACGCTAGTTTTTCCGCTCGCTTCTTTTCCAATTAGTGACAGGGCATTTCATTTGCTGGGCTAGTTTTTGCTGCTGTCGGGGATTTAGGGAGTTCCTTGGTGTGTGTGTGTGTGTGTGTGTGTGTGTGTGTGTGTGTGTGTGTGTGTGTGTGTGTGTGTGTGTGTGGGAGACGAAAGGAACATGAAGACGAGAAAAGGGGAGGTTGAAGGAGGGGAGAGAGAGAGGGAGAGGAGGAGAAGTGGGAGAGGGGAGAAAGGGGAGACAAGGAGAGACGGAGGGATGGGAGAGGGAAGAGGTGAGGGGAAGAATGGAGAAGAGCATAAGAAGAGAAGGGAGGTGGGGAGAGGGGAGAGGGGAGTGGATGGAAGAGGGAAGAGGTAAGGGGAAGAATGGAAGATATGAGAGGAGAAGGGGAGGCGGAGGGGAGGGAGAGTTCGAGAGAAGTGGATGGATGAGGGAAGAGGTGAGGGGGAAGAATGAGATAGGTGGGGAAGGGAAGGGAGATAGGAACAGAAGAGGGAGGAAAGGAGGAGAGAGTGAGAAGGTAGGAGATTGCCACAAGAAAGAAAGAAAAAAAAAAACATTGTTTTGGGGAAATGAGGACAAGGGAACATGGGTGAGGGAAGGCCAATGTTCAAATAAAAGATGGTGGCATGAATACATGAATAAGGGGAAATTCATCACTGTTTGCCTCTGCCCGAATATATTAAACTTCTGTTTTACTCATAATAATAATAATAATGGGTTCAACTTGGAGCGAAAAAGGAAGATTTATTTAATATCCCATTCTTTCATACAGTGAAGACTGGATTGAAATATTTTCTCTGAGGAATTCAACATTTACTGAATGTGATCTCTCTCTCTCTCTCTCTCTCTCTCTCTCTCTCTCTCTATGTACTGTATATATATATATATATATATATATATATATATATATATATATATATATATATATATATATATATATATATATATATATATATACACACACACACACACACACACACATATATATATATATATATATATATATATATATATATATATATATATATATATATATATATATATATAATATTCAATTTAAACTATTTTTAGGCTCAGTCAGTTATCCACTAAACAAATAGAACTGCGAGAGAAACGCCTGAATTCATAAGGAAGACAAAAACATGCCCAGACAGATTCAATCATTTTTCACAAACCCGAACTACCATACATTTCCCAGCTTTCTCCTCCTCCTCCTCCTCCTCCTCCTCCTCCTCCTCCTCCTCCTCTTCTCCTTTTTCCTTGATACAATCGTGACCAGGCACACGGAAAGCCAAAAAAGAATGTAAAAAATGAGAAAGCTTGCGTGTTCTTGCATAAAATGGGTCGTTCCTCTCTCTCTCTCTCTCTCTCTCTCTCTCTCTCTCTCTCTCTCTCTCTCTCTCTCTCACTGGAATCCTTTCCCTAACCTGTCTCACACTTTATTTCCCTATGGTTAGACTTGTTTGGTAACATGGTCGAATATTAAACGCACTGAAATATAGTTTGGTTAATAATAATAATAATAATAATAATAATAATAATAATAATAATAATAATAATAATAATAATAATAATAATAATAATAATAATAATAATAATGGTAACATGATCGAACATAAAAGCACTGAAATATAGTTTAGTTAATAATAATAATAATAATAATAATAATAATAATAATAATAATAATAATAATAATAATAATAATAATAATAATAATGGTAACATTTATCGAACATAAACACACTGAAATATAGCTTAGTTCATAATAATAATAATAATAATAATAATAATAATAATAATAATAATAATAATAATAATAATAATAATAAATTAGTGTAATTAAATTCTTTGCTATTAACATATGAGAAAACAGTCAGAATGATAATGTACACTGATAGTAAAATTTTACATCAGCAACATTAGCAAAAAAAAAAAAAACATTCAAATGAAAAATTACTTGCAAAATAAACCATATATAACCAGAGCAGAGTGAAACGAAAATACATAAGAAAAATTGTTGATTTTTATAAGTAAACTAACAAAGAGATAAATATAAACCAGAAATTAAAAGTAAGGTGTTGATACAGGACGTTTTGAGAGTGCTGAAGCTCTCAGCACGCGCCAATGCTGAAGACCTTGGCACAACCAATGTTTTAAGATGTGAAATCCCTTTTGAAACAGAGCTGTTTGAAAATGGATGAGTAGTGACAATTGCTGAGATTTTATAAATTATATATGATTATTTCTGTTGGGGAAAAAAACCAAAACCTCTTGTGAAAACAAACCAAAACCCATTATGAAAAAGATAGCAACACCACGTGTAAAAATATAGGCCAAAACCTTTTGTAAAAAAAGAGAGAGAGAGAGAGAGAGAGAGAGAGAGAGAGAGAGCAAAATCCCATGCTGTCAAGAGACCGAAACTCATGTGAAAAAGAAAGAGCAAAACCTCTCATGAAACAGAGACCTAAATCTCGCCTGAAAAATGGAAAAAGAAAAAAAAAAGAAAAACTCACAGCAACATTGTCAAAGTGATATGATACGAGTCCCGAAGACTGCTTATATGCAGACAGGAGAGCAGTTTGTAATAATTAAAATACAAAAGAGTTACATTCAAATTCAGTGAGCATATTTCAAATTACTTTGACATCAAGAGTTTTTCGAATCAATGAAGCGCTGAGTCAGTTTGGTCTTGTACATTTCAGAGTATTTTTCAAGTTGGAAGACGTTCAGTAATGAGAGGTCTTTGGAGAGAGAGAGAGAGAGAGAGAGAGAGAGAGAGAGAGAGAGAGAGAGAGAGCATTTCAGCTTGCGGATGGGCTAAAATAGACTGGCAAATGATGCTGGACCATTCTATTCCACTGACTCTTTATCCTTCATTAGAAGCAAGAGCCCGTGCTGTTATGAAGTCAGATTAATCTATCCCAGTAACAATGCCCTTCATAATCCTCATCGTCTTCAAAACTCAATAATACCGACAGGAGAAACAGTTGCTTCTCTTAGATTAACCTGGCCTGATGGGAAAAAGGCGAAAGGTATTCAAATTGACAGGAATATAGTCTAATTTCTTTTTGAGGTAATAGTATTAATAGTAGTAGTTTTTTAGCAGTATTAGTAGTATTGGACGTACTTTCTTCAATGAAAATAAAAAAACAAAACCTCGCCTAATCATCTAATAGGTATTCGGCATCAGTGACAGTGCTTGCTGCTGTGGTTCCAGGAACACTATAGTAGTAGTAATGAGGATGCGTGGCCTCTGTGACAGCTCATTAAAGGATAGAGGAGTAGTAGTAGTAATAGGGATGTGTGGCCTTTGTGACGGCTCTTCGAGGGAACGAGACACGTGGAGACTGATTCCCTCGTTGAACAGGAGTTTCCCGGGAGAGTCAAAGGATAAACACCGACGGAGCTGAGAAAATTGGAGAGGACGTATTTCATTATAAAAAAATAAACTGTTTTCTTATTTCGTAATTAGTCACTGACGTGTGGAACGTTTCCAGGGAGGGTGAACTGCTGACGTCGTCTGTTTTTTCCAGATACGGTCGAATTAGAATCGACTGCGATTTAGGAAAAGAAAATGTTAAGGAAATCACCGAATGATATGTATGAATTTTATTGGTATCCTGAAGTATAAAATTTATAAACGAAATAAGTCATGGTGTTACAAATAAAAAAAAAAAAGTAAAAAATGCGCCGAAAGTTTCTTCTGCGCAATCGTGTTTTCTGTACAGCGCATGAAACTCAGCCACTGCCCGGTGGTAGCCTCAGCCACGGCCCATGAAATTCTTAGCCGCGGCCCATGAAACTCAGCTACGGTCCGGTGGTGGTCTGTGTTGTTGGCACCTATATCGGTACCAGAAGTACGATTATAGCTAACTACTTGAATAAAATAAAAACTACTGAGGCTAGAGGGTTGCAATTTGGTATGTTTGATGATTGGAGGGTGGACGATCAACATACCAATTTGCAGCCCTCTAGCCTCAGTAGTTTTTAAGATCTGAGTGCGGACAGAAAAAGTGCGGACAGACAAAGCCGTCACAATAATTTTCTTGTACAGGAAACTAAAACCTACGTAATTCCATATGTACACGTATAATTACTGTAAGTATTTAAGCTTATTTCGTATAGAATTTTGTATATGAATATGCAGAGTGTAAAGATAATAAGAACGATAGCCAGAAAAACAGAGGTCCTGTAATTATTATTATTATTATTATTATTATTATTATTATTATTATTATTATTATTATTATTATTATTATTATTAATTTTCCCTCTTTTCATCTTGTAATCTAATACTTAAAACTCCCTTAGCCAATCAGATGGAACACTGGCTCTATTCTGTCTCATTTGGGAAAACAACCATTACCCCTAATTGGGGCACTTATTCCTAATTTCATCCAGTAGTAATTGCAGATTCATGAATAAGAATCTCCAGCAACATACTTCCACTTTGCTCACAGCCGTTTTATGCTCAGAAGCTTCGTCAGTTGGGTACCGATCAGCTTTCAATTGTTCGACATTAAAGGAAAATATTTGATAGCACAAAATCTATCGCCATTAATCCATATATCAACCGGCGGGGCAAAGCCAAACAATAAATTCCTTTCGGGGAATACATAGGGTTGACTTGAAGAGTCCTGAGATAACGGAAAATAAGAATGCCATTCAAGTGGTTTACTCTCTCTCTCTCTCTCTCTCTCTCTCTCTCTCTCTCTCTCTCTCTTATGCTTTCTATGTTCCTGTTCATCTATTACGGGGCTGTCCAAGAACAAGAGCCGTGCTGGCAAAAGGCCAGCCCGAATCAAATGTTCTTTATTGCGTCAAGGTGCAGCCGATCGACAATTTCCTCTCTCTCTCTCTCTCTCTCTCTCTCTCTCTCTGTCTCATGCTTTCGATGTTCCTGTTTATCTTTTACGGGGCTGTCCTGGAGCAAGAGCCCGTGCTGGCTTTATCTAAATAACCGATCAAATTATCGTTATTTCATCAAGGTGAAGGCGATCGACGACTCTCTCTCTCTCTCTCTCACCTCCGAAAACAGCAAAGCAAAACGTCCAATTAAGAAGACGAGCTTTCCACTTCTGCGATCGCTGACCGGCCTTCGACTGGCACCTCTCTCTCTCTCTCTCTCTCTCTCTCTCTCTCTCTCTCTCTCTCTCTCTCTCTCGCAGCCATCAAAGCAAAAGTATCCCTTTGTCACGGGATCTCATCTCTGGAGTTTGTTGGGTTTTCCCTCCTTTTGTATGGAGGCTGAGAGACGACGACCCTTGCGAGGAGGAGGAGGAGGAGGAGGAGGAGGAGGAGGAGGAGGAGGAGGAGGAGGAGGAGGAGGAGGAGCAGGAGCAGCTTTGTGGCATTTAATGCCTCCGAAGTGACGCCGTCTTTTTGCGCGCTCTCTCTCACTCTCTCGCCTTCTCCTTTCCGCCCCTGTTTGTTGGCTGTCAATGGATTCGCGTCGGTGTTGGAAAATGGTTCTGTTTTTTTTTTTTTTATGCTATATGGAAATCGAGCGAATACCCGGTATATTATATAATAGTGCGTAGTCAAAGGTATGGTTTTATGACTTCTTGTCGAGTGTACGAAATACAAAGCAGTCGAGTGAGCAGATGGAATACAGTGCAGTCGAATAAATACAGAACAGGGGGAAAAAAGATAGACGCAATACGGTATAAGAAGGTTGACTGGATATGATGCAAGAATGTAATGTATCAGAAAAACCTGTCTAATTTAATGCAAGACAAGAGTAGTGGATTTAAGGCAGACGAGTGGATATTGTCTGCATTACAAGACAGACGAGCAAATGCGTTACAGCAGAGTAAATATAAAACCAAACAGTAATATAAATGCGATATAAGAAATGAGTCGTAGCCAGGGTGGAGAAGGTCATGAAGATGAAAAATCATTCCAAAAAGTATCAAAGAACCCAATGGAAAACACAAGCTTGGGCCACCTCTCAAATAGGAAAAGGCTTTAGCTTGATATATATATATATATATATATATATATATATATATATATATATATATATATATATATATATATATATATATATATATATATATATAATTACAATAAAATGAATTGTCATAATAAATCTTCAGCAAAAATACTAACGAAATATATAAAATGAACAAGTAAATACAAGCTAAAAGGGTGAGACGTAAAATAACGAAAAATTAAAAACACAAACATAAAAATATGAAAATAAAACTAAAGTGAAATGTAAACAAACTACCACTCACAAAGTAAAATATTTAACGACCTAATTGAGTACCTACTATGAAATTACACGATAGCTAGTTGAATACCAGACGAGTTGTTGTTCAATTCCGGCTTCATCTTTTTAATAGTCAGCGACTCTGAAATTAAAAGGTCCAGTCTATTTGAACAAAAAGACAGTACCCGAAAATCCAGGTCAGTGAAAGGATGGTCCTGTGTTAAACTGTGTTCTCTAATGGCAGAAAAGGGTGGTTTGGAAAGGGGAAACCTAGTTCTAATAGAAAGACCTCTGTGTTCCAAAATTCTGTGTCTGAGCCAGCGGGAACTAGATCCCACGTATCGCAGACCACACTGCGAACAAGTGAACAAGTAAACGACACAGGAATTAAGGTCCACAGGCAGAGTAGGCTTCTCTCTCAAAAGTGATCTTATTGTAAAAGGATTACAGAAAACAAACCGGAAACTGATTTGAGGGAAACAATGCTTAAGTATTTCTTGTAACTTTTTTCGGACCATATAGCTACTATGACCAAGGTAAGGCAATTTAATGTACTTTACATCTTTACTAGCAGTACTGTACACCGGTCTGGGACAAAACTTTTCATTTAAAAATTTTTCAGAACTTTGTAAAATACAAAAATGGGATATGAGTTTTCAGAAAAATAATTCTGGAGGAAAACCATATCTTGATGAAATAAATTAAAATCACAACAAACATTGTAGGCTCTATTAATCAAAGTGCGTATTGAGTTCATCTTATACAACTTTGGCGAAAAACTGAGGTAATTCAATCCCAAGCCAGTAAAAGTACTTTTCCTATAAACAGAGGTCTCAAATTTGCCACTATTTCTGTATACCTGTACATCTAAAAATGACAACTTATTATCCTGTTCCGTCTCGCAAGTAAAAAGAAATGTTAGGGTGACGAGAATTAAAATATTCAAAAACAAATCAACATGTGATAATTCCTTAAACACAAGGAAAGTATCATCTACATACCTACGGTAATACAAAGGTTTGAAAGCACTAGGGCATTCAGACATCCAAATCCTTTCACAATAACCCATGAAGCAATCCATATACAGGTCCAAGGGAATTTCCCATAGCTACTCCATCTATTTGATTATATAATTTACCATCAAAAGTAAAAATGCCATCAGCAGTTGCTAAATGTAATAATTTTTGCAAGTCTATTTTATTAAGTCCAAACACTGATAAATGGTTTTCACATATATTATTAAGAATAATGTCGGTTGTTTCTTTCAATGGGATATTGGTGAAAAGAGAGGTTACATCGAAACTAGCCATTACAACATCTTGGTTAAAATTGAAAGAGCATAATTCTTTAACAAATTTGGAAGAATTAGATATGTTAAATTCACCTAAAGTTAGAGGGTTTAAAATTGGAACCAAAAACTTGGACAGGTTATAACTAAAAGTACCAATTGAGGAAATAATAGGTCTTAAAGGGTTTCCTATTTTATGTACCTTAGGCAGACCCGTATAAATAACCAGGCTTAGACCCTGAAGCAAATAAAGAGCTATATGTAGCTTCCCAATCTTATCTCTCAGACCTCTAAGCAACCTATTTAGTTTGTCTTCTAATTTCAAAATGTGACTCAATATCTACATTTAAAATCCTAAATTTTGTATTGTCAGAGAGTATTTCATTAATTTTATCTAAATAATCAGACCTATTCATTAATACAACACCCCTACCTTTATCTGGCTTTATCTGCGATACGTGGGATCTAGTTCCCGCTGGCTCAGACACAGAATTTTGGAACACAGAGGTCTTTCTATTAGAACTAGGTTTCCCCTTTCCAAACCACCCTTTTCTGCCATTAGAGAACACAGTTTAACACAGGACCATCCTTTCACTGACCTGGATTTTCGGGTACTGTCTTTTTGTTCAAATAGACTGGACCTTTTAATTTCAGAGTCGCTGACTATTAAAAAGATGAAGCCGGAATTGAACAACAACTCGTCTGGTATTCAACTAGCTATCGTGTAATTTCATAGTAGGTACTCAATTAGGTCGTTAAATATTTTACTTTGTGAGTGGTAGTTTGTTTACATTTCACTTTAGTTTTATTTTCATATTTTTATGTTTGTGTTTTTAATTTTTCGTTATTTTACGTCTCACCCTTTTTTAGCTTGTATTTACTTGTTCATTTTATATATTTCGTTAGTATTTTTGCTGAAGATTTATTATGACAATATATATATATATATATATATATATATATATATATATATATATATATATATATATATATAATATAATATATAATATATAATATATATATATATACATTATGTATATACATATATAAATATATATATATAATATATATATATATATATATATAGATATGGGATGAGATTGCTAGACCTACGCCTAGCCCGTGTATGTTCTGGTCGACGGCGTTTGCTGGTAGCCAAAACCTTCAATAACTTGACTAGAACCAATATTGCTGAACTCTGTTGACCGAACGACCACCAATATAGCGAATGTTTAACTTGTATTACGGAAGATCATTGTTTCGCCTGAAGTTGAAACAATTAGAAATCGCAAAATGGAATCAAATACTTCTGGAAAGTATAACGGAAGCAAGACACCAAGTTCTATAACATATCAGACTGACTGGTTGAAAGATACTTTATCTTTTAATTAGTCATTCTAATATGTTATAGAGCTTGGTGTCTTACTTTCGTTATAAAAAAAAGTTAAGTATACCTTAGTTCAACCAGACCACTGAGCTGATTAACAGCTCTCCTAGGGCTGGCCCCAAGGGTTAGATTTATTTTACGTGGCTAAGAACCAACTGGTTGCCTAGCAACGGGACCTACTGTACAGCTTATTTGTGGAATCCGAACCACATTATGACGAGAAATGAATTTCTATCACCAGAAATGAATTCCTCTAATTCTTCACTGGCCGGCCGGAGAGTCGAACGCTGGGCCAACAGCGTGCTAGCCGAGGGCTCTACCCACCCCTCCAATGAAGAACTTTGCTTTCGTTATACTTTTCAGAAGCATTTAATCCCATTTTGCGATTTCTCATTGTTGCAACTTTAGGCGAAACAACGGAAAGAACAACAAAACAAAGCATAAAATGTGTTCTCTCTTTGAACACGAATCCATCTGGAGTCAAGAGTATAGTGTTACCCCGCGCCGCATTCTGAAGTGTTATTTTGTATCTTATTTCTAAATGATTCAGCTAAATCTGATGGGAAAATTTGGCGGCTGAGAGGAACCTGAGACGTAAATGTCTTTGTTTTTTCTCAGTGAAGTCACATTACTGACAAAATAGATTCCAACAAGCTGCAGATGAAATGCTTTGAAATGAGACACAATTGAAAATAAGGATACGGTCTGCCATTACATGCCTACGTTTCCGCCTACTTTATATTAGAGAAGCTTACGTTATACGTCGCGGATGAAGAACTGTTTGCAGGACAGAAATTTCATAAAATCAACACTCGCTTATTTTGTAAGGGTGGAAACTACGCACATGCATGCAAACATACAGTCACATGCTTGCATGGTGGGGATGAAAGTCCAGAGGATCTTGATCTAAAATAATTAGCAACGTAATTGGAAAATTAAATAAAGTTAGGCTAATCATTTAATTTTTTAGTAGACTATGCATATATCTCAGAAATCAACACAAACATACAAAATTTAATAGCAGAAATACAGGGGAATAGTACGACCTACAGAAAAAAAAAAGTTTATACAGAACTCGCTAACTGAACAACAACAGACCCAAAATACCCCCAAACAACATTTGTAGCAAGAACTTACCACGCGGCATCCACAACTATTATATTTGTGTTGTTTTTAAACTTGTCGTAAACACGGCAGTATTTCCTGCCGGCCGGAATATCTGTGGTGAAGAGAAGAAACCTTTTCTCAAACGTCCCCCCAGAAGCAGCGATCACTTTCGATAACCCGGGCGAATTCGTCTTGTGAGCGGGTCCTCTTTCCTGTAGGGAATTTGGGGTGGACCCCTCCCCCGTCACCCCTTCCCCCCCACCCCCATCCCCTTCGTCAACACTGCCTAACCCTACCCACCTATTCCCGTTGTGGGTTACCACGTGCTTGCACGTGGACTTTGTCTCTTCTCTCTCTCTCTCTCTCCACTAAGAAAAAGATTACGACAAAAACAATGGAGTGTTAAAGCTGGTAAGGCAAACATATATATATATATATATATATATATATATATATATATATATATATATATATATATATATATATATATATATATATATATATATATTACTAACAGGACCTCACTCATACCGGATGGTATCTAATGGAGTGTTTATTCAGAAAAAGTTACAAGCTTTCTTGAACAAACAGTCCTCATTATCAAGTATCCGGTTAGATACCATCCAGTTTGAATGAGGTCCTGTTAGTAATTCTACTAATGCACAGAACAATTGTGTATGTGATAAAGTTAATATTTTATACATATATATATCCAGTATTTATTGATGATTCTGCTACTCTCATGAGATTCCCTACCCAAGCCATAATCAATCGCAGACGGCTTAACTGTCAGTTGCAATAGATTTGCTGAACATGGGCCGAAATCGCTTCCCTTCGCTTAGGGTCGAACTCGATACTCTCTGCGGTAATACCAGGCATTTTTATTACTGTGACGAGTTGAAAGGTTATCCATTTTATTTGTACACGTGGACTTATCGTAGGAACGGTAATAATAATAATAATAATAATAATAATAATAATAATAATAATAATAATAATAATAATAATAGCTATTATGTCTTTGTCTTTGTTTTTCAGAGTCCGTACATTAATCCATTTTCTTTTTATTTTAGTTTTTTATTTTTTATACTCATGTTTATAAGAGCCTGTATTGGTACTTGTAAAAGCAGCTAATAAAATAGCAAAAATTGTAGTAATATCAATGTTTTTTTTCTATTATTAGCTACTTTTTTTATCGGATGTATATTTTTATAGTGTTTTTTTTTTTTTACTGAATTCTTTGGACAATACATTCGTGCGTTCCAATCCAACCCGAAAGGTTGCAGGCCTTCATTCATATTTAGAAAAGTTATCAGAGCTTTCTGGCACCATATTTTTACTGTTACTGTTCTCAGCAAACACGCATTCACGTGGAAGAAGCAAAAAATAATGTTCTTGATACTAGAAAATAGAATAAAGGAGAAAAAAATAAAATAGAAGCGAAGAAAGGTGAAGTATTGTCTAAAAATACTTGTTGAAACAATTCAGTAAAAACAAACAATTTTACTGTAACAATATTCACTACGATATAAAAAAAAAAAGCTAATAATAATAAAAAAAATTGCAGCAAAGTGACATGGCGATTTCAATTAGTATTACAGACTCTTATAAACATGAGTATAAAAAAAATAAAACAAAATAAATTTATGTACGAGCCCTGAAAAACAATGACGTCAAGGAAGTTACCTTTCCTGCGACATGCAACTTGAGCGAAGTCTCGCAACTTCTACATTATATATATATATATATATATATATATATATATATATATATATATATATATATATATATATATATATATATGTGTGTGTGTGTGTGTGTGTGTGTGTGTGTGTGTGTGTGTGTGTGTGTGTGTGTGTAGAATCTACTGGTCATTTTTACCAGATACATTTGTAATTGTAATAGCCGCAATGCCCTCTTAACTTCTCGAATTCTTCGCGCTTTTTTGGATACGCTTGTCACTACAAAGCCTAAGATCCAAGTGCAAGAAATATGAAGAAATTGTGATGTTCGGTAGCGGGGAACGAACCCGGGTCCCCCTAATCAGAACGAGGTACCATCGTCGACCTGGTCACGTGAAGGATCAGATTCTATATCGCCTCTCGTGCATACATATATATATATATATATATATATATATATATATATATATATATATATATATATATATATATAAAACTGTCGTTTTTAGATTTATTTATTAGAGCTGGAATAGACACATCCTCACCATCGTAGCCAAGTGGGCAATGGATTTTTATTGCTTTTTAGGCTGAAATATATATATATATACTATATATATATATATATATATATATATATATATATATATATATATATATATATATATATATATATATATATATATATCTGTGTGTGTGTGTGTGTGTGTGTGTGTGTGTGTGCAAAGAAGATCATGAATCATCCACAGAGTTAAGGTACACGTGTTAACGTAACGGCCACACGTATGGCATACGCTATATATGTGCGCTACGGGACCCAGCAAGGATAATATACACTT
>NC_089781.1:26125380-26130380 GCF_040412425.1 Macrobrachium rosenbergii
GTGGATTCGTTTCTCCATTTCAAGACTCATGCTACTATGAGTACAGTATTTGTTTGTTTGTTTGTCTGTCTGTCTGTCAGCCTCCGCAAAAGACAAGAGTTGACAAAAAACGAAAGGCGTTCTGCAAGACTGAGTTCTGAATCACTACTAGTGCTTTAAATAACCTAATCGTTGACCAGCCAGCCAGGTCAAAAGTGAGACCTTTCCAAGAATATTTGACTGTGTCCTGACCTCTTCCACCCCTTCAGCTCCTGCCCTTTCGTTCGTGATGCTATAAATTAACTAGGAATTGCTGCTACTGACCTATTTTCTTACTGAAGGGTACCAGAAGGTTTCAAGGGGATGTAAACCTTGCCAATTGTGGGGTCAGTTTTCAGAGACCCGTCATCACTCACAGGCTAGTCTGAGGAACAAAAGAGCCGATTAAAGTAACAAGTCTTAGAGTTATCATTTTTTTTTTTTACACCAAATCTTATAGTTGTGTTTTCTCGAGCTAAAGTAACAAAGTAACAGCGACAAGCTAAGTTTCTCAGCTGTAATTTCTTAAGCTAAAGTAACAGCGGCGTGCTAAGTTTCTCAGCTGTAATTTCTTAAGTTAGGGTAACAGCGGCAAGCTAAATTTCTCAGCTGTAATTTCCTAAGCTAAAGTAAAAGCAACAAGCTAAATTTCTCAGTTGTAATTTCTTAAGCTAAAGTAACAGCGGCAAGCTAAGTTTCTCAGCTGTAATTTCTTCAGCTAACAGCGGCATGATAAATTTCTCAGCCGTAATTTCTTAAGCTAAAGTAAAAGCAACAAGCTAAATTTCTCAGTTGTAATTTCTTAAGCTAAAGTAACAGCGGCAAGCTAAATTTCTCAGTTGCAATTTTTTTAGATAAAGCACCATCGACAACAAATATCGAAGCTGTAACAGCAAAAACTAACTCTCTTAAGTAATAACGATAAGAAATCTCACTGTTGTAATCTCTTGCGTTAATGTAACTCAGTAGTTGTAATTTCCTAAGCTAAAGCACCAATGACAAGAAAATCTCATAGACTCTTGAGCTAAAAGTAAGAACTACAACTGAATTCACACTTGTAAGTTCTTGGCGTAAAATCACAACCGACAAAGTCCCATACTTTTAATTTTTTGAGTTAAGGTAAAAATGACAATTATATCTCAAATTTGCAATTTCTTTGGCTATAGACCCCATCTCTTAATTTGCCTGATAGACAAAACTAAATAAGAATGATTTACTCTGTCAGAGAATTCATCAACAAATCCTGACAGGAGATGATTATAACGTGAAATGAAAGCTGCTAATATTTTTATGATGACAGGCTAAAACACCTTTCCAATATTTTGTTTTCATCAATAAATCGTAAAGCTGAGGAGCTTCCATGGCAATTTCCGTTTCGTCTCCGGTCGGTACTAATACCACTCTCATAAATAATTACTGCTATTACTACTGACATTATGATCTGCGCTAATCTGCTCGTCAGATGTGTTCATATTTTGACCTTCATTGATATTCACCATTTAATTTTTAATTCCAAATCATCTCGATTCATCATTTCATCCCACGACTTTTCATCCACCGTTTATCTGGTTCCTCTTAATCCTCTTATCTCTTCTTTCTTTTCTTCATGAATGAAGCACTCTCTCTCTCTCTCTCTCTCTCTCTCAATCTTCTTATCACTTGCTTCTTTTCTTCATGAATGAAACTCTCTCTCTCTCTCTCTCTGTCTCCCTCTCTCTCTCTCTCTCTCGCAGTCTGCGGGAAAGGGGAAGGATTTATGGAGATGGATGACAGGATTTTTTTTTCTTAAGAGCAATAGTTAAAAGCATTTTACCTCCCTACCCCCGTCCCCTCGCCCCCCTTCAACCTTATCCACCCATCAACCAGCAAGAACTACAAGGAATCTGACAGTACAGACAGTGATACCCCATGACAGAGGACTGCATACTCTTGCCACTGACTGACAACTGATGACGTACTACTCACGCTTGCCAACAGCTACAAATGATAGATGACTTTGTACATAATTCTGCCTGGGAGACAAAACTGATAACCTCATTCAATCCTGTCTGTGACTGAGGACTGACTGATCACTCTTGGCTTACTGTACTTCGGACTGACGGCTTTCTGTTCACTGATACATAATTTTGCCTGGGAGACAAAACTGATAACCTTATTCAATCCTGTCTGTGACTGAGGACTGACTTATCACTCATGGCTTACTGTACCTCGGATTGATGGCCTTCTGTTCTCACTGATGCCTGTGGCTGACGACCGATGACTTTTTTTGGTAACCCTTACCTTCCTGTTGGTGGTTTTCGAAGACACAGAGACAAAGCGAAGTAAAAATAGAGATAGATGAGTGGAGCCGCCTCTCCTGGGCCACCCTCCCTAAAGCCCATGCCTCCCCCTACCCACCCTTCGCCTCCCACCATTCCCGTCCTGGATCACGGACATTCCCTCCCCTCACCCACCATCCCCCACCCCCAGCCCTCCCCCACCCCCAGCCCTCCCGCTTGCCTCGTCGGAAGCATAAATCTCCTTTGGTCCTGAGAAATTTTTCATTTTTATTTTCTCCCTTTTGAGCCTTTCAGGCATAGGAGTATATACCCTCTGCGCTTTATAGTTTAATCCCTCTTCCATATTCTGGGCTCGTTCTTTGACGCAGTTTAAAAGTTGCATCAGCGTTCGCTACAGCTAAAGGCTGTTGCTGCTGTTATTGCTGTAGTTGTTGTTTTTGCTGCTGCTGCTGCTGCTGCTGCTCCTGCTGTTGTTGTCACTGCTTGGTTGCTGTGGTTTGACAAAAGCCGGAGGAGCAACTAGGCCTGTTAGTGCTTTCATGCATGCATTTGCAAAAAAAAAAAAAAAAAAAAAAAAAAAACGTCGCCTCTTCTCTTTTGGGTACGTGCGTGCACTAACGGATCCAAGGGAGGGGGTACCTGGGCACGTGCCCCCCATGAAAAATAATGACAAAACAATAATATTGAAGATTTAGATAATAATAACATAAATGAGAAATATAAAAATGGGAAAAAATTAAAAATCTGTCATAGAAAATTATATATATATATATATATATATATATATATATATATATATATATATATATATATATATATATATATATATATATATATATATACACTCGTATATATGTGTGCGTGTGTGTGTGTATGTATGTATGTATAATATGAAAATTGGTACCCCCCTCCCCCCATGAAATTTTTCTGGATCCGCTAGTGCTTGCGTGGACGTTTTCGTTCATCCGCCTGTGCCCTATTTAATAAAATAAACGATAATCAAATATGCCTGTGATGACTAGAGTGCATATCCTTTCTTCATTTACATAGCTAGCTACATTAAACGCAAGCCCCTTATGATTAAAATAAGGAACTCGAAAAACATCAAATTAAAACAACTCAGATTCATGTCGTTCTCATCTTCTAGACTATGAGGCGCAGAATAAAATCTGGGAATGGCAAAGCGAATTTCAGCTGCTTTGTACTGCATTGCCATAACGGTAAAAAAAAAAAGAAGATTGCCATAACGGTAAAAAAAAAAAAATAAAATAAACTTTCTTGTGGCGAAAGTACCCTAGGGTGATATACAGAGAGCACCACTTATAAAATTCTAAATCGTTTTCCATTTATTTTGAAGATAATTTCGTTCATTTTCTAGTTACCTAATAAAATGTTCATTTCGATTTTGTAAGGACGCTAAGAGGGTTTCAAAAATTCAAGTGAGAGAGAGTAAATAAACGGTTGTCTTTCCATAATCGAAGAATGAAAATACATGTGTCGGACTCTTCCTCAAATATATTCAATTTCAATGTTACCAAACAAAATATCACACCTCTATTGTTCAGTTCTCCCAAATGTACTTCACACAATCCTAATCTTCCCTACGTATCTTTTCATTTTCCCGTTTACATCAGACCGAACGGAGCCTCGTCGCTTAAGCAAGAAATTGGTAAACTCAATCAAGGTCTGGTGGAGATAATTAATTATGCATAAAAGGGAACGACGTGTAATGAAATTACTCATACATTTACTACAAACGTTCCATTCCATTAGCATAAAGATATTAATATCCTTCGTTCTCTGCAGTACAGCTAATTTATGAATCTCGTTAATTACCGGAAAACGGCTAATTAGCTCGAAAATCCTACACTTACGGTAATTCAATAATAATAATAATAATCACGATTATAATTAAACAAGGATGGTTCCCCTATAACCCTTCTTCCACACGTCGGTCCGTCCGTAGCTTTCACAGCATATGGATTTATTTACATTTATCTGTTTGTGATTCGTTTATATTTTTGTCTTCACAAATGAAATAAGAGCTAAAGAAGTTGAATAATTTTCATACGGCAAAATAAGGAAAACAAAAATTATGAAATATATATATATATATATATATATATATATATATATATATATATATATATATATATATATATTTATATGTATATATATATATAAATACACACACACATATATATATATACAGTGTATATATATATATATATATATATATATATATATATATATATATATATATATATATATATATATATATATATATATATATATATATATATATATATATATATATATATATATATATATATATATATATATATATGTGTGTGTGTGTGTGTGTGTGTGTGTGTGTGTGTGCGTGTGTTTTTGTGTACATATGCACATTGTTACGCACAACGTAGATCAACTTAGGTATGAAATTGCCGTAGAGTGTTCGTGATTTTACACAGCTTCAATTATACTCGTAAACTTGTTTTCTGAACCTTTAAATTACAACAAATTTGAACGCTCATCTTTCCCTGTTTCGTCAATATCTATCGATAAAGCTTATCAGTAAATAAAACCGTGTGAGGAGTTCCCCAATTCCTGCCTTAACACGAAAGGTAGTAACCCGTTTGAAAAAAGCGAGGAGTGAGTTGATATGAAAATAAAACCAAATTTAAAATCTGGATTAAGGAA
>NC_089781.1:26135380-26140380 GCF_040412425.1 Macrobrachium rosenbergii
CGGATGAACAAAACGTTAAGTTTTCTTGGGGTTATTTGCATATTTCCATATTCTCTGGAGTAGGTGCTTGGTTTTAGACAGACCCTCGTGAAAGCTGTTATTATTATTATTATTATTATTATTATTATTATTATTATTATTATTATTATTATTATTATTATTCATAAAAATCTCATAATAGCATGAATCACTGAAATGGTAAAGAAATTCACAGTGGTGTAAATGTCAATATATATTAGAATTATATATATTTCTAATATATGTTTACACTTAAACCACTGTGGATTTCTTCACGATTATTATTATTATTATTATTATTATTATTATTATTATTATTATTATTATTATTATTATTATTATTATTATTATTATTATTATTATAAAAGTGTACGAGGAGTTGAACCGCCAAAATATCGATGGAAAACAAATGAATTAATAAATATATAAACGCAAATAATAAGTGGCTATAGACATCATGAATAAGGTTATTTGTCATATATAGGTCATCAACGCAATTTTCTTCCCCAGAACATTTTTAATTTTATTATTTTATCACTTTTTCTTGTTGTTAATATTAACATTTAAGACACCCACACACGTATATATATATATATATATATATATATATATATATATATATATATATATATATATATATAAAGAGAGAGAGAGAGAGAGAGAGAGAGAGAGAGAGAGAGAGAGAGAGAGAGAGAGAGAGAGATCCATATACATACATATATATGAAAATAAACATATATATATATATATATATATATATATATATATATATATATATATATATATATATATATATATATATATAGAGAGAGAGAGAGAGAGAGAGAGAGAGAGAGAGAGAGAGAGAGCCTCATACAATTTCATTTGGTATCTTCTGTGTTTGCACACGACCGCATTCTAAAATGCCACATCTAAAAAATAAAATATCCTATCTGCATCTCTAATTGGATTCTGATCCCGTCTTCTGCTATGTCTACCTCACATCATTACTATAACTAACCAACACAGCTGAATGCACGCTGTTGCTAGGCAGGAGTTATTAACCCTGCAGCGTCTACTGTAATGCTGTACAAACAGCATGCTTTATATGTTGAGTTTTACAGCAAACGCTTCCTTATTTCTTTTAATGGGTTTTTGCCAGCACAGGCTCTTGCCAAGAAAAGGCAAAAAAGTGGTAAATTGATAAGGAAATAAGATTGATTGATTTATAGTTGCTTAAAATGGCGGCACAACGTAAGGAAATAAGAGGCTTGGCGTGGACCAGAGCAAATCGCTTCCTTATTTTTTTTTTAATGGGTTTTTGCCAGCACAGGCTCTTGCCAAGAAGAGGCCAAAAGAGGGGTATATTGATAAGGAAATAAGATTGATTGATTGATTTATAGTTGCTAAACCTGGCGTCACAACGTAAGGAAATAAGAGGCATGGCGTGGACCAGAGCAAATCGCTTCCTTATTTTTTTTAATGGGTTTTTGCCAGCACAGCCTCTTGCCAAGAAAAGGCAAAAAAAGTGGTAAATTGATAAGGGAATAAGATTGATTGATTGATTTATAGTTGCTAAAACTGGCGTGGCAACATAAGGAAATAAGAGGCTTGGCGTGGACCACTGGGCTTCGCCCAACCCACTGAGATGAATGTGTGTGTGTGTGTGTGTGTTTAAGATGTCCTTTTTCTTGTATGAAGAATTAGCATTTTCTTTACGTATCTTGATTCTCCCCCTTGATTCTAACCCTTTTCTTAACTACGAGTAATATATAAGTCAGAGTGCGACTCCATACGTATCCCTTTCAGAAAAAAAGAAAAAGAAAAGTTTTTTAAGGAAAAAAAAAAGGTCCTTTAATTAGCAGTTGAAGGAAGTGCCGCTAGGGTTGATTCTCCTTAAGTAAACATCCCTATGTTGTTATTTCATCAGTAGAGGGATGCTGTTCTCTTCCGCCCCCCTCCCCTCCCCTCCCCTCCCTTTTCCCCCATCCCAGTTTTCATTTATTTCCTCTTCTCTTCCAGATTAGCGGTTGAAATCCGACCTAGTGCGAGAGAGAGAGAGAGAGAGAGAGAGAGAGAGAGAGAGAGAGAGAGAGAGAGATTTGGGTTTTGTCTGCGAAAAGAAAATGAATCTGTGCCAGAGATGGAGTGCTACGCGGATTCTCTTGTTTTAATTACGCTTTTATCAACTTTGGACAAAGGTACGTTGTCGCCTGGATGTGCGTCATTTTTAAAGCGAGAGAGAGAGAGAGAGAGAGAGAGAGAGAGAGAGTATCAAACCACATACAAAGTTTTGTGAGGGAGTGAGAAAGAGAGAAGGAATTTTCATATCTCACCCAAACGTGGCGTTTATGATAAAGAGAGAGAGAGAGAGAGAGAGAGAGAGAGAGAGAGAGAGAGAGAGAGAGAGAGAATACCAAACTACATACAAACTTTTGCGAGGGAGTGAGAAAGAGAGAAGGAATTTTTATATCTCACCCAGAAGTGGCGTTTATGATAGAGAGAGAGAGAGAGAGAGAGAGAGAGAGAGAGAGAGAGAGAGAGAGAGAGAGAGAGAGAGAGAGAGGAGGAATTCTTATATCTCATTTGAAGACTAGGATATTCATAATGCCTATGTGTCACTGACGAAAGAGAGAGTGTGTATGTTAAAACACATACAGAAACGCATACAATGTTTTGTGTGTGTGTGTGTGTGTGTGTGACAGAGAGAGAGAGAGAGAGAGAGAGAGAGAGAGAGAGAGAGAGAGAGAGAGAAATGTTTTTACTTCACCTGGAATACAGGATATTGTTGATGTCTACATGGCGCCCATGAGAGAGAGAAAATTCCTATACATACGAAATTTGTGTAGAGAGAGAGAGAGAGAGAGAGAGAGAGAGAGAGAGAGAGAGAGAGGGCGGGGAAGGGGGGAGGGGATTATTTACTCGAATCATAATGCAAACACGACAGCGCTCGGGGTGGGTCCAAACTTAAAAGATTTGCTCATGATAATTTCAAATTTCTGGTCAACAGACTTAAACACTCCAGTCCAAGGGTTGGCAAACAGCGTCACCGACGTCTTGGTCACTTCAGGAATGGACGAAG
Source organism: Macrobrachium rosenbergii (assembly GCF_040412425.1). Classification (NCBI taxonomy): domain Eukaryota; kingdom Metazoa; phylum Arthropoda; class Malacostraca; order Decapoda; family Palaemonidae; genus Macrobrachium; species Macrobrachium rosenbergii. Next base: position 26,138,460 of record NC_089781.1, read on the forward strand.
TGACAGACATTTCTGTCTTTATATATAGATTTTTATATATATATATATATATATATATATATATATATATATATATATATATATATATTTATATATATATATATATATATATATATATATATATATATATATATATATATATATATATATATATATATAAATATATATATATATATATATATATATATATATATATATATATATATATATATATATATATATATATATATATATATATATATATATATATATATGTATATATATATATATATATATATATATATATATATATATATATATATATATATATTGTATTTATACATGTGTGTGCAAATATATATTATATATATTTATATATATAATATAGGCTATACTGTATATGCTGTATACACATATTCCCAGTGTGATTCCTTCCAAAATTCATGTTCTCCATATTTTGCCTTAAAAAAAACACTTTTTAAATGATTCAAATGAATGAAGTCAAATTCTTAAGGAATTTCATCTAGGTCAAGACTCACCATCAGTGCGTCTAAGACGCCCCACTTACAAAAAATGGGTCATTGACCTCTCTATATCTGTCGCTTGTCTGTCGAGCTCTACCGAGCGTGAAAATAATACGGTCATTCAAGGACAGTTGCAGTTTACACGTCCTCGATGACTGACAGGTTCCTGGAATAGAAACTCTTGCCTTTGTAGATTGTAATCATCGTTACTGGAGTCACTTCTTTTGTGTGCAGTCAGAATCCCGACAAATCTTACTGGCAGTGTTGTATTTTTTACTGTTTGCATCTTTAGAATGTCACGGGGCAGATGTGTGAGATTATTTCGATGTATGGTATAATTTCAAGGACTTTATAAATTTTCTGATATAAATCAACATCTACTGGGACAGAGTTTTTTCCAACGTCACAGTCGTATCGAGAATGACGCCAGTACGTGCTATTGTATCATTCAGTCAATTCATGCCTGCATAAACATCTAATAATCTATTCCATTAATCTTCGCTCATTTTTTGTCATCCGCTTACAAGATTTACAGCTAATTTTGTTTAGACTTCTCAACGCTGTATGACTGCTGACAAAAAATAAATAATTTTTTTCGAGACTGTTTCCCGAAGAGGTACGACGAAACAAATAAATAAATAAATAAATAAATAAATAAATAAATTAATTAATTAATTAATTAATTAATTAATTAATCAATCAATCAATCAATCAATTAATAAATTAATTAAAAAATAAATTTAAAAATTAATTAACAAATAAAATTTAAAAATTAACAAATAAATAAATTTAAAAATTAATTAACAAATAAATAAATTAATAAATTACTAAATAAATAAATAGATAAATTAATTAATTGATAAATTAATTTTTCAAAATGCGCAGATTCAATGCCGCTGTAACACTTAGCATACGCGGCCGAAGTCCCACGAATCATTCCGCGACTCCCGACCGTGAAAAACTCCATCCTCGCACACAAAAGAATCAAGAGTATTCTTCTACTTCTTCCCAACACAGAACTGTGCTTTTTCATTCCCCTGCAGCCATGCTTGCTTAATTACCTTATCAGATAGAGGGGGACCAGCAAATGGTAGAAAACTTCGCGGAATGAGAAGCTAAATGGACGCTCGCATGAGAGAGAGAGAGAGAGAGAGAGAGAGAGAGAGAGAGACGGGACGGGTAGAAAGAATACAGGAATAAGCGTAATGAACAGCACCCTGATATAATTGCTAATGGCGCCAAAAACGAGAGAGACGCGTAATGATCTCATTACGCGTGAAGAGATGAATAACGGGGTATGGGGTAGTGGGGGGCATGTAATATGCAATAACGCTCGCGAGCACGACCCTATAACCTTTCATTTAATACATACATATACGAAATGAATTCTTTGGAAGATGAAACAAAGTTTTTAAAAA
>NC_089781.1:26145380-26157880 GCF_040412425.1 Macrobrachium rosenbergii
AACTTTCTTTTGCGTTACTGATGGTTACGCTAACGACCCTGTCACATTGATGGATCACCCTGAAATTGGCACGGAGGTTGTTAGCGGGTACAGAGTAAACAACAGGGTGGCCTGCCCGTCTCCTGTCCATTATGGTAGACGGTGAATACGTTGTCATCATCATTGCTGCTCTGCGGATATAATTAACTTGTGATTTGTTTCGGTTAAAGTCTTGATATATATTTTAGGAGTTACAGTATTAACTTGAGAATCCTTGAAGTGTTTATACGTGTTGAATAACTATTATTATTATTATTATTATTATTATTATTATTATTATTATTATTATTATTATTATTATTATCTTCTCCTTCTTCTTCTTCTTTTAACGTGTTTGTTTTCCCAATTTGTATGGGGTAAGCACGATGTCTTCTTTTGAAGGACTTTGATTTGGCTTTGGGGTAGACCGTAGTCTCGATCGGCTACTAAGGTACACTAATTACAACTATACGCACGCATACACAAATATATATGAACGTATATATATGTGTATCTTTATATATTGTATTTACATACATACATATATATTTGCGTGCGTGTTTGTGTGGGCTTGCGTACGTGCATATAATAATAATAATAATAATAATAATAATAATAATAATAATAATAATAATAATAATAATAATAACTTATGCGTCAAAACTCTAGAGAAATTCTTAAATTAATGATGTACTTACTAAAATAAATTAAGACTTTAACTGAGGCATATAATATATATATATATATATATATATATATATATATATATATATATATATATATATATATATATATATATATATATGTTACAGTCAACATGCGTAATCAGTCATTACGCGTAATGACTGAAATTTCAGTCATCACGCGTAATGCACTTTAGGGGACATTTGATCCCCCAGGAGCTAGTACTAAACACGGCGAAACAGTGAGTCACCTACACTGTTTCGCCAGGTTTAGTACTAGTCCCTGGGGTCAAATGTATTTCGCTGTGTTTAGTACTAGCTCCTGGGGATCAAATGTTCCTAAGTGCATTACGCGTGATGACTGAAATTTCAGTCATTACGCGTAATGACTGATTACGCATGTTGACTGTAACATATATATATATATATATATATATATATATATATATATATATATATATATATATATATATATATATGATTTGCTTCAGTTAAAGTCTTGACTTATTTTAGTAACTGCAGCATTAATTTAAGAATTTCTCTAGAGTTTTGACATACAAGTTTTATTACTATTATTATTATTATATTATATTATTATTATTATTATTATTATTATTATTATTATTATTATTATTATTATTATTATATGCACGGGTGGAAGCCCACACAAACAAACACGCAAATATGTATGTATGTATGTATATATATATATATATATATATATATATATATATATATATATATATATATATATATATATATATATATATATATACATATATATATATATATATATATATATATATATATATATATATATATATATATATATATATATATATATATATATATATATATATATATATATATATATATATATATATATATATATATATATATATATATATATATATATTTATATATATATATATATATATATATATATATATATATATATATATATATATATATATATATATATATATATATATATAAAACATGATTATAGGGATAATCACTTACTGATTTCTTTGTCACTAAATTTTTATCTCCACTAGTCATACATTTCCGACATTTTCCATCCCCTGACTCACCTCTCTCTCTCTCTCTCTCTCTCTCTCTCATCCATCGCTCTTTCAACGAAAGATGATTCAAAATGAGATTAGAGGTGGCTGGCGTCGTATGCGTCCCGCCCACAATCCGCCCGCGCCACACAATACCCGGCACCCTCACGCCCGCACCCAACCCCAACTCCCGCCCCCACACCTCATTACGTCTAAGAACAGAAGTGACAAATTTCTCTGTCTTCCCTTCACAGTATTCGTCGTGATGGAAACAAGACGCTGTTTTCTGGTAATAATAATCTTGTCTCCAACACAGGAACGATGGAAAAGAAGTAAGGAGAGAGAGAGAGAGAGAGAGAGAGAGAGAGAGAGAGAGAGAGAGAGAGAGAGAGAGAGAGAGAGAGGAAGACTGAGGGAGAGAAAGAGGGAAAGAGAGAGTGATTGAGGGAGAGAAGGAGGGAGGGGGAGAGAGAGAGAGAGAGGCAGGGAGATTGAGGGATAGAAAGACGGGGAGAGAGAGAGAGAGAGAGAGAGAGAGAGAGAGACTTACGACAAAGGACGAGTGAAGAAGAAACTCTATATTTAGGAGAAGCTTTCAATGCTTAGTCGAAATATTAATGATGTACATTGTTCATGATGAATCTAATTTTTAATATATAAACACTTCAAGCGATAATGTCGGGGATATGTTGTCAAAATGTTTACAATTTTTTTTCCATCGTATAGTTATAATGACTATCAATTCATGATTACCATTATCATCAAGCTTTTATCATCCTGCAATCTAATTAGCTTGTATTTAAATAATTACAAAAGCTAATTATCATATATGTAAACGAAAACATTTTTGTTATTATTATTATTATTATTATTATTATTATTATTATTATTATTATTATTATTATTATTATTATTATTATTATTTAGAAGACGAACCCTATTCGGAAATACAGGAAGAAGAAATCAGTTATTAAGAAAGACAAAAATAAATTAACAGCTTCATGAATGAATAAAAAAATACAAATATAATGAACAGACCACTAACTCCATCTATAGACATCATTATTAAAAATTACTGAAAGATGCTTCCTTGGCTGCTTCCCTTGAGGTAATATACGAGAGAGAGAGAGAGAGAGAGAGAGAGAGAGAGAGAGAGAGAGAGAGAGAGAGAGAGAGAGAGAGAGAGAGAAAAAATAACATAAATAAACCACTAGACTTCATCAGCAGATATTATTATTGAACATTACTGAAAGATGCTTCCTTGGCTGCCTCCCTTGAGGCAATATGAGAGAGAGAGAGAGAGAGAGAGAGAGAGAGAGAGAGAGAGAGAGAGAGAGAGAGAGAATAAAAATAACATAAATAAGCCACTAACTTCATCTACAGATATTTTATTATGAAAAATTACTGAAAGATGCTTCCTTGGCTGCTTTCCGTGAGAAAATATAAGAGAGAGAGAGAGAGAGAGAGAGAGAGAGAGAGAGAGAGAGAGAGAGAGAGAGAGAGAGACTCAATGATACTCCGAAATTGGAGAGGGTCTTTCCACGAGACCCTCCTAAAATCATGCAATGGGCGGTCATAAATCTTTAGCCTCTGGGGCCAACAGCATCAGTTGGTGGAAGATGAGGTCACTGACCTTAGGGCAATTGGTGTCAGAGTAACCGTAATAGGGTCAAATACAAACTATAGTTATTCGGGGCGTCAGAACCGGGGGTCTGTCTGTCTGTCTGTCTGTCTGTCTCTCTCTCTCTCTCTCGTGTAATTTATTCTTTTATTCGCAAAGGGAAAAAGGGCATGAGCTAGTCTGGAGAGAGAGAGAGAGAGAGAGAGAGAGAGAGAGAGAGAGAGAGAGAGAGCTTTGAGCTTTGCAAAATTTGTGTAATATAGTAAAGAATATTGAATTTCAGAGAGAGAGAGAGAGAGAGAGAGAGAGAGAGAGAGAGAGAGAGAGAGAGAGAGAGAGAGCTTTGAATTTTGCAAAATTTGTATATTATAGTAAAGAATACTGAATTTCAGAGAGAGAGAGAGAGAGAGAGAGAGAGAGAGAGAGCTTTGCAAAATTTGTATAATATAGTAAAGAGTATTGAATTTCAGAGAGAGAGAGAGAGAGAGAGAGAGAGAGAGAGAGAGAGAGAGAGAGAGAGAGAGAGTTTATGAATAAATTTTCACAAGCCTTTTTAGTAAAACCGAAGGAAATATAAAATATAATTCAAACCAGGGAGAAAAAGAAATGGAAAAGAATGTTAAAGTTCAGAGAAACGAGGAAGAACGGAATGATGTTTTTAATTCAAGAAGGAACTTCATAAGGCGCCAGTTTTCAGTTTTATATCGATATCATTTACCAACCCCGTAGGAGGGTTAGTGCCGTCAGTGCATCTCATTCGGTGTACTGTAGGCATTACTTAAAGGTTCTCTGCAGCGTCCCTTCGGCCCCTAGCTGCAACCTATTTCATTCCTTTTACTGTACCTCCATTCATATTACCTTTCTTCCATCTTGCTGTCCACCCTTTCTGAACAAATATTTCATAGTGCAAGTGCTTTGAGGTTTTCCTCCTGTTACACCTTTCAGACCTACCTACTCTCAATTTCCTTCCCAGCGCTGAATGACCTCATAGGTCCCAGTGCTTGGCCTTTGGCCTAAACTCTGTATTCAATTCAATTCGATATCATTTACACAAGGTGTGAGAAGTAGTGGGCCCTGTGGGTGAACTTATTTAAGAGTAAAATCTCCTTAACTGGAAATCATGTGTCAACAACACAGCTGAATAACCTGCTTTTACAGTTTTTCTGGTCCAGTTGTAAAATACTTCTGTCTGTCCATTAGTTTAATTATTGATAAGAAGCGAATCTGTCCCGTCAGCATTTTCCCGAAATGTAACCGAGTATCGGGACCTTTCCCTGAAAAAAAGCTGGATGCCATATCTTAAAAACTAACCATAGAATTTTCTTTAAAATAATCTCATCATGTTTCCCACAAATTTAACCTAACTTTACCTAACCCAATCCAACCCAACCTAACCTAACCTAGCTGCATGGCAAAACATAAAAGAATAAAAAAAACAGGGCTGTTGCAATACTAGCATATATCTCAGGAGTTTGCGTCCCGTCAAAAATATAAGCAATTTTGAATGAATCTTTTAAAAATGCATCAGACTTATATTAACTCTGCATTTCCTTCTTAATTACCATAGCCCTGTGTTCCACACAGAAAATAAGGAAAAGAAATCAAAATGCATTTATGAAGAATTCAAGGGAAAAATACCAGCCTTTGCCCATACCCGAGGTCATTTCTCCTTGTGTTAAAATTCCATTGCTTCAGTCCACAGCTGGAACAGCTTTGACCATTTTCACAACAGAGCTTCAGTGCTGGAAGCACAATAGGACAACGCTGCGGGACAAGAGTTAAGTCACTGTAGTGCCAATGCCCATCGTGAGCAAATATACCGAAAGTAATTGTTACAACCTATTTTATCCAATATTGCTGAAACGATTGCTTAATTTCCTTCAGTACATACGCCGTCATATGTTCTTGCGAACATGAATCAAAGGATTCCATTTTTTTCTTCTTTTTTTTTACTGTCTATTCCTTGGTCACGATTCTAACTTAAAAAAAAAACTGTCAAAATCTGGTTTGATTCTTCCTTAAAGTGAATATCTTAAAAGCTATGATTACAGAGTCCTCAGAATTATTATTATTATTATTATTATTATTATTATTATTATTATTATTATTATTATTATTATTATTATTATTATGAACGGGCCTCAAAACACCACAAAATTTTCGGAAATACGAAAATGGTGAGCTAACAAGCCAGTATAATCAAAGTATCTAATAGAATGAGAGAGGATAAGAGTAAGGATGAGTATGGGTGAAGGGGGGGGGAGGGGAGTTAAGTGTAGCTGGAAGGGGTGGGGGGTGAGGTTAGGGCTGGCACGTAGGGGATAGAGGAGGTGATGAGCTGACGACTATAGGAAGAAGGTTTATGAGATGGGCGGGGGCGGGAGGAAGGAGAGGTGGGGGTGGGTAGATGGAGGAAGGAAGAGGGGAAGGGGTGAGGATGCTGGAAGGGGAGGGGGAAAAAGGGGAAAAGGGGCATATGCCGGTTGAAGGAGAAAAGGCAAACTATGTTATCTTTTTAGCGCAGTTGGTTGTCTCAGAGAGATTATTTATGTATTTTTTATGCCTTCGGAGCTCAAAAGCTTTGAGAAAAAACACCTATTGTTTCCCATCTCTTGTGAGAATCTCCGAAAGAAGAGAGAGAGAGAGAGAGAGAGAGAGAGAGAACTCGTCCTGATCAAAGCTGTCTTTTACTTCAGCGCTTGAGATTATAGATAAGATATGGATTCGAGATATAAAAAGGAAGTCGTGAACGAAACTTGTTTCGGAAAGAACAAAATTATATTTTGTATATTGATCTTATTGGCCTTTTACAGTCTCTTGATCCAGATTTGATGACTAATATCAATCATCAATTATTCCTAATGATGCTAAAAAAAAAATCTACAGAAAAAATTCCGCGGAAAAAAGCAAACTTATTTACAAATAATATTGAAAGATTGTTTTTTATTTGAATTTTATTTTCGCGAAACAATCAGTAAATGCGAAAAGTAATTCATAGTGATAACATCGAAAGAATTTCGACTAGAAGACTGTATACAAATCGACAAGCATCATACATATACATGTAGTAAATATACATGAAGTATACATACATACTGGATAACGAACCATATGAATCAAAATACTTACACACACACATCCTGGATAAAATACCAAATCAATACGCAATATTAACTGGATAGGCCTTATTCGTTCATAAACAGCTGATAAACGTATCATATACCTACATACATATATTCTGGGGTGAAGTATCTCTTAAACACATTACTGACTGAATGATAAATCCACAAAGTATAATGAATGCATATACATATCTGAGAAATTGGTTCTTAACCTTTTTCAATGTATGCATCCCTTTCAAATCAGCAGTCAGTTCTCGCACCCACTGAATTGCTGAAATAATAATAATAATAATAATAATAATAATAATAATAATAATAATAATAATAATAATAATAATAATAATAATAATAATAATAATTCAAATCAGCAGTCAGTTCTCTCACCCCATGAATTGCTGAAATAATAATAATAATAATAATAATAATAATAATAATAATAATAATAATAATAATAATAATAATAATAATAATATCATTATTATTATTATTATTTTTATTATTATTATTATTACATTTATTTAATTTTTTTATTTTTTTACAGAAAAAAATAACATGCCCATTTAAAAGTATATTTTGCTTGAATTATTCCTAGGCATCCTCGCATCCCTTAGGAACTGGCTTCGCACCCCCGAGGGGTGCGAGCACCCCTGGCTAAGAACCAGTGATCTAAGAAAATACATGATACTGACTGATGTACACATGCACAGAGGATAACACATTACGCACACACATACACTGTGTCTACACTTCTTACATAAACATCCATAGCTGATGAACAATGCATACATCCCAACATAAACATACATTGTATCGGGACTTCTTACTCATCCATCCATAGTTGACTGAATAACGCGTGCATACATACTGCCCTAAAATGGAAAACTGCAGTATCTGCCATCTATTGGGCTCATGAAATACCAATGCACAAGTCACTACAGTTTCAGAATGATTCTTCAATGCTTTATTTAGGGGGTCGCATTTGGAGTATCATCAAAATTTTCGAAATTGAGATATGCCACCTATTGGGATCGTGAAACGCTAATACACAAGTTCTGCAGTTTCAGGATGATTCTTCAATGCTTTCAACGAGTATTTAAGGGGGTCCTATTTGCAGTGTCTGCAAAATTTTCGAAATTGGGATATGCCACCTACTGGGCTCGTGAAACACAAAATACACAAGTTACTGCAGTTCCAGAATGATTCTTCAATGCTTTCCACGAGTATTTATGGGGTCACATTTGCAGTATCTGCAAAATCAGTAGTAAGGTAAGGGAAAACTGCAGTATCTGAAATTTTTCTCCGTTTTGTGTTTTTGCAAATACTATATTCTTCCATTTTAGGGCAGCATGCATACATACATACATGTATGTACGTCAGAATGATTCTTCAATGCTTTCCACGAGTATTTAGGGGGTCCCACTTGCTGTACCTGCAAAACCAGTAGTAAGGCAAGAGAAAACTGCAGTATTTGAAATTTTTCTCAGTTTTGTATTTTTGCAAATACTGCAGTCTTCCATTTTAGGGCAGCATACATACATACATACATACATGCATACATACATACATACATACATATTAATGTGACGAGGTTTTAAAATACAAGCGTAACAAGACAAGCGAACAACACCAAGAGATTCAAAAGACAGTCTCCATCACGAACTGAATTTTCCAACTGAACAACGGTTCAATTTTTGCCATAAGGGGAAACGTGTCCCTTCCTCTTCTTCTTCTTCTTCTTCTTCTTCTTCTTCTTTTTTCTTCTCGTATTCTTTTCCCTGGTTTTAATTTCTTCTTATTTCTCCTGACACGAGAGTGTCTCCCCCGACAATCTTAATGAGGTGCTGGGACTGTCAGCAGTCCTCGACAAGGAGAGATAGGATTCCTCGGACTGATTTTCTTTCCCTCCAGGACGGGACAAGGTGATTAAAACGTCATTTCTTCTTCTTCTTCTTCCGTGTGGGAGCGGTGTTGTTCAAGCTCTCTCTCTCTCTCTCTCTCTCTCTCTCGCTCTCTCTCTCTCTCTCTCTCTCTCTCTCTCTCTCTCTCTCTCCTTTAAAATTATTTAAATTTTTCAAAAATTTTATTTTTCTACATTAATTTCTGCGACTGTGTAAGTTTCTCTCTCTCTCTCTCTCTCTCTCTCTCTCTCTCTCTCTCTCTCTCTCTCTCTCTCTCTCTCTTTTAAAACTAAATTTTTCATTTTTTTTTATTTTTCTACATTAATTTTTGCGACTATGTAGAGTTTCTCTCTCTCTCTCTCTCTCTCTCTCTCTCTCTCTCTCTCTCTCTCTCTTTTAAAATTCATTAATTTTTTAATTTTTTTTTATTTTTCTACATTAATTTTTATGACTGTGTAGAGTTCCTCTCTCTCTCTCTCTCTCTCTCTCTCTCTCTCTCTCTCTCTCTCTCTCTCTCTCTCTCTCTCTCTCTCTCTCTCTCTCTCTCTGGATTTCTTCCGCCTCCTAAATTGATTCATGTTAATTCTCTAAATCTCTCTCTCTCTCTCTCTATGGATTTCTTCCGCATCCTAAACTGATTCATGTTAATTCTATAAACTCTCTCTCTCTCTCTCTCTCTCTCTCTCTCTCTCTCTCTCTCTCTCTCTCTCTCTCTCCAAAAATAAATAAAAACCATCTTTCGGTGACATCTGATCAAGGAGACGTGAAGACTAAAGTCACTTCTTCCTCGTTTGTAGTCATTTCAAATGCCATATGTCACCGGTGACAGCCCGAGACGGGAGAGGTCTCATTTTCGGTCGACTCGACGACGCTCCCCCGCACTTTTCTTCCCCAAGGTAGAACAAAATCACCTAACGCTTCCAGAGAGGTTGCAAGTGTCACAATAGAGATTTTCCCTTTTAATCTAGTTGCTAAGATTACGTAAAACGACTGAAGAGGACGCGCGACGAGTTATAAAGAGAAGCTTAGCGAGAAATCCTACGCGCGTAAAGGTAGGTATTTCGGCGAATGGGCCCCACTTGACTGAAGATACATGCCATTCTTATACCGAGTGACAAATGGCAACTTTTGACACTCAAAATGATGCAATTAGTTCTCTCGCTGACACTTGCTTTATTGTTTAACGGTTATTTGTACCGAAATGGCGGTGCTGATGCCGCAACGCCAGGATGCTCCGAATCAATCAGTCATACATATACTATAAATAGGAATAATTATAATGACGATCTGACTAATTTTCTTGACGAAGCGAGAAACTGATGAAATCTCTTAATGGGAAATTATTATCGCCTCCCGCTTCGAGGAATACTTCAGTACGACTGGAGAGAGAGAGAGAGAGAGAGAGAGAGAGAGAGAGAGAGAGAGAGAGAGAGAGAGAGAGAGTAAACTTAGAACGATAACGGTGAATGAAATTGATAAAAATAAAATTTTAAAAAATCAATTAACAATTGTCATGAAGAACAGAGTACCTCCGCTTCGAGGAATGCTTCACGGCTAGAGAGAGAGAGAGAGAGAGAGAGAGAGAGAGAGAGAGAGAGAGAGAGAGAGAGAGAGAGAGAGAGAGAGTAAACTTAGAACGATAACGGTGAATGAAATTGATAAAAATAAAATTTTAAAAAATCAATTAACAATTGTCATGAAGAACAGAGTACCTCCCGCTTCGAGGAATGCTTCAGTACGGCTGGAGAGAGAGAGAGAGAGAGAGAGAGAGAGAGAGAGAGAGAGAGAGAGAGAGAGAGAGAGAGAGAGAGTGTAAACTTAGAACGAGAACGGTGAATGAAGTTGATAAAAATAAAATTTGAAAAAATCAATTTACAGTTGTCATGAAGAACAAATTATCTGATCACAGGAAAAGACGAAAGTGATAAAGAAGCGGGAAAGAGGATAAGAAACAGACACAAAGAAAAAGAAGCACGGAAAATTGATTGAGGCACGTTCATAACTGGCGTCGCAGCAGCAGCAGCCAAGAAAATGTAGACTGTATGAGCAGTGGAACAAGTGAATTCAAAAGTACTAAACAGCGAAAATTTGGAATAATTATCACCCCAGGGACGAGGGCGTCCCGCAGAAAATGCCCCCGGGACCTACTTCAAACACTTGTGCCTTTAATCCTACTTCCCAACTAACCCCCGTCCCCCGCCCCCATCCCTCACCCAGCAATACCGCCCTCCCTCAACAATATACCCCAATGATTTACCTTTTTCATAGGTCAGGTCAAAGTTCGGATAAAAGTAAGAGTGAATGAGGGTATTAGGAAGAAACACTTTTTTGGGGCAAAAACAACACGACAATAGGCAGAGGGTTCTTCAACATCTCTCTCACCGAATCTTCCTTATCTCTCTCTCTCTCTCTCTCTCTCTCTCTCTCTCTCTCTCTCTCTCTCTCTCTCTCTCTCTCTTCAGTTTACATGATTACGCTTTGTAGATGGAATGATTCGGAACCAAAGGAAAGGATAAAAAAAAAAAAATATATATATATATATATATATATATATATATATATATATATATATATATATATATATATATATATATATATATATATATATAGTTTATGTCATTTTATCGGTATTCAAAATGGAACCACTTTCATACAGGAGAAGCTATTAAGGTTATTATCAAGATGGAAAGTGTTTTTTTTTTTTTTTTTAAAGGGAGTAGAATACCCATAAACTTGTTGAGCTATCTTTCGTGTATATAACACTTATTATACAGGGTATATATATATATATATATATATATATATATATATATATATATATATATATATATATATATATATATATATATATATTGATTTTCAACTCAAACTTTTATTATTTGCTTATTGTTTTGATAACTCATCTCCGTATTGCCATGATTAATATATACTTACACATATACATAAATATATATATATATATATATATATATATATATATATATATATATATATATATATATATATATATATATAAACACACACATATACATTAGTCACGGCAAGGTGGAAACGATTTATCAGAGCAATAAAGAAACAAATAAATAAAGGATCGAGTTGAAAGTCAAAGGCTTCCATCATGACCCGCCCGGAGAAGCCGAGTGCGCGAGATACTGGCGACGAATCACCTCGCATGATAAATCCCAATATCTCGCAGAGGGAAATAAATCCGGCTTTATGCCAAGTGTCAAGGGACGCCATAACGATGGGAAGAAACAATCAATGCAGCACCAAGCCTTCCTTCGTACGTGGCCGGACTTCTCCGGCTCTGAGAATACGCCGGTTTGTTCGTCTGTGGAATGGAGTGGAATATACAATTCAGGCCGATGGTCAAGCGCTGGGACCTGTGTGGCTATTCAGCGCTGAAAGGGAGATTGAGAGTAGAAGGTTTGAAAGGTGTAACGGGAGGAAAGTCTCGCAGTTACACTATAGGTGAGGGTGGAAAGCAAGTTGGAAGAGAGAATATGAACGGAGGTACAGTAAAATTAATGAATGGGGTTGCAGCTAGAGGCCGAAGGGACGCTGCAAAATGCCTAAAGTAATGCATACAGTGCACCGCGTGAGGTGCACTGAAGGCGCTACCCCCCTACGGGAAGGTTCGTTTGTGAATACAACTCCAGATAACGACTTTCAATTGTAATAATCTCCTTTTTGGTGTTGGCTGGCGGAGGTATGCGCTCTATGAGAGCTCCATAGATGTCACATTGAAGCTATTTATTAATATTATATACCATATCACTCTGGGGTACTCATCTCCCAACCAACAAATAAATAAAATAAAATAATAAAAATTTACGGTAACACAATTGAAGTCCCGACCCTAGGAACGTTATGTAGCCTACCGACTCTAAGCGCGGGTCAAGGGACATACCTGCATTCTGGCATAGCCCGTGCTGGACGACGGCAAGAATAGGCAGGGACTTTGTTACCCGTAGACTATCGCTATCCACACAGAAATATACAGATACACATTATTATTATTATTATTATTATTATTATTATTATTATTATTATTATTATTAAGGAACAATCCTAAAACGCCATGAGAATGCGAT
>NC_089781.1:26167880-26172880 GCF_040412425.1 Macrobrachium rosenbergii
CTATTTTGGCTGGGCGCCTCGTTTCGGAGGTGAGTGCGTTGATGCCGGGCACAGATCCCTAACTAGCTAAATATGGGTCTGGTATTGTACAGGTTTTGTACGCCTGTTGTGGAAATATACTTGACGTCATTCATTGACGAATGTAGACTACAACGTGAGGGGGAACTGATGTTTGTCCAAATATCTTTAGTTTCCACCACGTATATATATATATATATATATATATATATATATATATATATATATATATATATATATATATATATATATATATATATATATATATATATACATATATATATATATATATATATATATATATATATATATATATATATATATATATATATATATATATATATATATATATATATATATAATTAGCACATGGTTAGATTACCTGAAAGATACATTATAATTTGCAACTTAATAATGAAGTGAATAAACCAGGAATAACTAAGTAATGCAACAGTGTATACATAAACATGCATACACACGTGTATATGTATATATATATAATATATATGTATATACATACATACATATATATATATAAATATATATATATATATATATATATATATATATATATATATATATATATATATATATATATATATATATATATATATATATATATATATATATATACAGATGATGCAGAAATGAAGTTCTCCATTACCACTAATATTATTAGCAATAATTGTATTTTAGTTTATATTGATAGCCACTGCGCTCAGGAAAGACTTGAATATATATTTCAATAAGCTGTATTTGCAAAGTCCACTACTACTACTACTACTACTACTACTACTACTACTACTACTACTACTACTAATAATAATAATAATAATAATAATAATAATAATAATAATAGTAACATTCCATAAGGAGAACTGGCAACCCTTCATTCACCACCTCAAAGGCAGATCTGAGCCGAAGTGATCAATTCCCTTTCGACTTTTGCGAAGCTTTCGTTGACCTGCGTGGCGACCCACAAGTGACCTACCATGACCTCGTTCCCGATATAGCACTACCGAAGGTCACCTTGGATCACTGAGTCAGTGGTAATTGTCGTCGGCGTCAGATACAATAAATGAGAGAGAGAGAGAGAGAGAGAGAGAGAGAGAGAGAGAGAGAGAGAGAGAGAGAGAGAGGGGTCATACCTTTTTTTTTTTTCTCTCAAGTACCTGTTACCTCTGCGGGATGCTACTAAGAAAAAAAAGAAAAAAAAATATTCGAGGAATGTAAAAAAAAAAGTATAAACTTTTTAACTTTTTTTTTTTGGTTTAATAATATTTTTCTTCAGTTTGCCTTTATTTCCTTTCTTTCAGCACCCACTTAAAATGAATTAACATCGACGAAACTGAGAGAGAGAGAGAGAGAGAGAGAGAGAGAGAGAGAGAGAGAGAGAGAGAGAGAGAGAGAGAAGAGAGTTACAAGGAGTTACAAGGATTAGGATGTCTCAAAAACTTAGTCCATCGAGAGAGAGAGAGAGAGAGAGAGAGAGAGAGAGAGAGAGAGAGAGAGAGAGAGAGAGCGAGAGAGAGAGAGAGAGAGACTCACAAATCCTCTGAACATGACAGTCTAACTTCATAAGCGCTCCATTTACACGTCACTACCCAACCTAAGTAACGAAGACATCGACGACAGGCAACAACAGTAATGGCTTAACAAACAAACATATATACACAGAAACACACACAGAGACAAAAAGACATATAAACACATCAACACATTCGACATCTTTTTTTTTTTTTTTTTTTTTTTGCTGACGAGAATCATAACGGGCGAGTCAAACATCTGGGATGTTTTTCTCTCTCTTGTGACATTTTTTTTTTACTTTTCTCTTCTCATCATCCAGTTACTCTTTCTTCTTCGTCCTTCTCAGACTTCCTTTTCTTCCTTTTTTTTATCATCCTCTTTTCTTTTTCCTTTTTCTCTGCTTTTACTAGCATATTATCACTTTTAGTCTCCTGTTCATTTCTCTTCTCTTGAATTTTGTCTTTTTCTTCCCCTATTCCATCCTTCACATTTTCTTCTTCTCCCCTTTATTCCTCTTAGCATTTTCCTCTACTTTACCTCATCTCCCTTTGGTTCTTTCTCTCTTCTTCCTCCTTTTCTTCGTCTCGCCATTGTTTTTTCTTCCTTTCTTATATCTGTTCCCATTTCATTCTTCTTCATTCATACTCTTCTCTCCTCTGTGTACTTCTTCTCTTCATCTCTACATCTCCCACCACTGTTTATTCTTCTTTGTCTTCTCTTTCTCCTCATCCGCCTCCCCTCCTGTCCGGCTCCTCCTATTCTTCCTTTCGCTGTTATCCTTATCTCTTTTCTCTTATTTTCTTCCCTTTCTCCTTTTCTCTTGTTTTTCTTATCTGCTCCCATTTTTTTTTTTTTACTATTCGCCTCCTCCCATTCTTCTTCTTGCTGTTCCTCATCCCTTTTCCTCCCTTTTCTTTTCCTCTATTCATCTTCTCATCTTCTTTTCTTCCCCTATTTCTTTTTTTCACCTCTCTTACTATTCGTCTCCTGCCCTCCTACTTCGTTCTGTTCTCCAGTCCTCTTCCTCCCTATTCTCTTCCTCTTATCATCTTTTCTTCTTCACTTCCTCTTCTCACCCTTTCTTCTTCTCTTCCTCTCCTCACCTTTTCTTCTTCTCTTCCTCTTTTCACCTTTTCTTCTTCTCTTCCTCTTTTCACATTTTCTTCTTCTCTTCCTCTGCTCACCTTTCCTTCTTCTCTTCCTCTTCTCACCTTTTCTTCTTCTCTTCCTCTTCTCACCTTTCCTTCTTCTCGTCTTCACCAACTCCTTTTCCGAATCATTCTCCTCCTCTTCTCTCCTTTTCTTCTTCCCTTCCTCTCCACACCTTTTCTTCTAATCTTCCTCTCCTCGTCTTCACCAACTCCTTTTACGATTCCTCCTCCTCCTCCTTCTCCTCCTCCTCCTCCTCCTCCTCCTCCTCCTCCTCCTCCTCCTCCTCCTCCTCCTTGATTTTACTCGGGGGACATGAATCACGATGCATCGAATTAACCTCCCAGCGAAAGGGAAGGTGCTGTCTGCCTGCCAATGGACACAGCACCGCGTGAAGAAACGAGGGTAATGCCTCGGTCACGGCAGGTCAGGAGGCACGGGGTCAGGTGGCACCCTCCCTCCGCCGGAGGAGGTGGCGGGGAGGTGGGGGTGGGAGGTGCTGAAAGGTTGCTTTGGTGGCATAGACCAGGGCGGGGGGGTAGGTGCTGAAAGGCTGCTTTGGTGGCATAGAGAAGGGAAGAGGAAAGTAAAGTAGATAAAGGCAGTGGGAGGGGGAGGTGAGATTGAGGGCGTGGGAGGAGTGTGAGGAAGGATAGAGGGATGGTATGAGGTGGGTACGGGTATGACCTACATTATTATTATTATTATTATCATTATTCAGAAGATGAAACCTATTCATATGGAACAAGCCCACCAAAGGGGGCACTGCCTTGAAATTCAAGCTTCCAAAGAATATTAAGGTGTTCATTAGGAAGAACTAAGAGAAGATAAAGGGAGATGCATAAATAAGAGATCCTACTTATTAGAAAAGAAAAAAAATAAATTAAAAAATTAATAAATAGATAAAAATGTATTGATATGCAAGGAGAGGAGTATTAGGGTAGCAATGCATTGCATCTTCGTTTGAACTTCTGAAGTTCCAATTTCTGTTTGTCACAGAGAAAAAAAGGGTAGGTGATGACTGAATTGCTTGATGGAGGCGTTTCATCAGAAATAAACTTAGGATTAAATACAAAAGAAAGCTACACCAGTCTTTCAAAATACGGCAGACTGAAGAAGTCACAGGCTTCTCTAAGAAATAAGAAATAAAGTCGGGATTAAATACAAAAGAAAGCTACACCAGTCTTTCAAAATACGGCAGACTGAAGAAGTCAGAGGCTTGCCAAGAAGTGCTATATATGGGGTTTCGGGGTATGCTATGAGGGTTGGGGGTGGTGGGGGGGAGATGTTGGGAAAGAGGATGGGGGGAGGGTTAATGGAGAATAAAAGTACCGCTCAGGTGAAAGTGCTTCAAGCTTTGGGTTCATTCTTACCGTTACCGAAATTTGTGGATATAACACCAAGAAAAGGAAGATGAACTTTTCTCAAAATAGTTTTCCACCTTTTCTGCCAACAAATAAACTTGGACAAGGAATCCGAAATGGATGAAAATGCTTCATTATTACAAACTTCTACAAAGACGTGTGTGTGTGTGTGTGTGTGTGTGTGTGTGTGTGTGTGTGTGTGTGTGTGTGTGTGTGTGTGTGTGTGAGAGAGAGAGAGAGAGAGAAATGACACACAAAAAAGTACACGATGAAGGAACATTATGCTATTTGAATTCCACCAACTATGAATTAAAGTAATTATTTGAAACAGTTATATTGAATATAATGCCAAAGAAGGAACAACAAATAATTCCCATGGAATTAGAAAATATATTTAAAATGATTAAAAGTTATATTTATGCGTATTCCGAAATCGATGAAAATGCTTCATTATTACAAACTTCTACAAAGACATATGTGTGAGAGAGAGAGAGAGAGAGAGAGAGAGAGAGAGAGAGAGAGAGAGAGAGAGAGAGAGAGAGAGAGAGAGAAATAACGCACAAAAGAGTACATGATGAAGGAATATTATGCTATTTTAACTCCACCACCTATGAATTAAATTCATTATTTAAAAAAAAGAAGGAACAACAAATTATTCCCATGAAATTAAAAATTATATTTAAAATTATAAAAATTATATTTCTGCGTATTCCGAAATGGATGAAAATGTTTCATTATTACAAACTTCTACAAAGACATCTGTGAGAGAGAGAGAGAGAGAGAGAGAGAGAGAGAGAGAGAGAGAGAGAGAGAGAGAGAGAGAGAGAGAGAGAGAGAAATAACACACAAAAAAGTACACGATGAAGGAATATTATGCTATTTGAACTCCACCATCCATGAATTAAATCATTATTTGAAAAAGTTAAATTGAAAATACTGCCA
>NC_089781.1:26175380-26205380 GCF_040412425.1 Macrobrachium rosenbergii
ATATATATAATATTTATATTTATATTTATATATACGTAATTTCCATTTGGGTGTAATACTACCAGGTCAGCTGTTTTGAGGTATAATAATGTTACTGTAATAAAACTGTCAAGATTAACTCTAAAAGTTTCGAAGAATTCAATTTTTATGAATGATCTCATTTCTACTCATTATTTACTGACAGGGGAAACAGTACGCGCATACCATGAGCGCTTAACTTCTTTGGACCTCGATGGAACCTGTGACTCATTATCTCGGAGAGTGGTAATGCTCTTGAAAAAATCAGGATTATTATTATTATTATTATTATTATTATTATTATTATTATTATTATTATTATTATTAAAGCCGAATATGTATCCGATACATATCCATGACTCAAGTCAGAGTCATCACTTTCGAACTGTCAACATGATTTATTTAGCGCGGCTGCGAATAATTAAACAGTTAGTCGCCGGATGCGTCACTCATTACCTAACTGTAAACCACGAGCATCCGGCCACAAACATAATACGTATTCTGAGAATGATCGTCGTGAGTCTCCAGACACTCAGTGTCCACCCTCTTGCAAAGCTGAGTTTTTTTCTACATTCTCTCCACATGACTGGACCTCCTCAAGACAATGTGATTCATCTTTTCGCCCACGCTAACCTATTTACACCAATAATTTCACAGACTAAGAATTTCTTACCTTACAGTTCTTCTGACGCCACGTATATTAGGGAACGGTTCATCTCAGTAGGTTAATTTATTTTTTTTATTTTTTATTCGCGTTCAACATGCACACTTCGCGTCTATCTATTTATCTATCTATCTATTTATCTATCTATCTGGTTTCTCCTTCGTTTTCTTTGTGGAGAACATCGAGGTATTTTATCTCCGTGATTGAGAAGAATACAACTAATATATATATATATATATATATATATATATATATATATATATATATATATATATATATATATATATATATTTATATATATATATATATATATATATATATATATATATATATATATATATATATATATATTTATATATATATATATATATATATATATATATATATATATATATATATATATATATATATATATATATACATACTGTATATATGAGGTGGCATATCGGAATGAAAATTAACTTCAAGGATTAGTGTCAACAAAGATTCTGAATCGTGAATGCTAAAAGGATTTAACTTTACATACTGTACCTTACTAAATGCACGTTTCTTGATAAATGCTTCATTCACAGTTTTGTGCCTGTCCCGTCTATTCTCACACGAGTCACTTCTGCAACAACGAATAAAAATGACTGAAATTCACCGATAAATAATTTTACGCATCTCTAAACTCCATTGTTCAACTCTCCTTTCTTACGGTAAACATCAGTCATCCATGGTTCCATTTATTTTCATAACCATACGAAAACTGCAAGTAAATTTATGTGAAGCATTTTCAAGCTCTCTCAACACCATTTATCCTTACTATCATTAGTCATTCCCGAATCCTCCTTAAAAACATCAGCCATTCCGTATTCCAGCAAACTTACAAATTTCCCGTTCCCTTAAATGTCTACTTTTATTACTTTTAAAATTTCACACAAATCATACTAAATGTACTTTACTAGAAGCAAGGCATAATAAACTTACACAGACATGTATAATATTTAAAAATACACACACACACAAAGAAGGTTCATCAGTAACACGTCTGCCTCCCTTATACACACTGAACCACTTGATACCATCTTGCGCATGCTAGCTGAATAAGCCCAATCCTTCGGGCCAGCGCTAGGAGAGCTGTTACTCAGCTCAGTGGTCTGGTTAAACTAAGGTATACTTAACTTAATATGCTAGCTTCCTATCAACTCTTCTGTTACAGCAAATTTTTCCATTCCATCTAACCAGTTCTTTTCCAGCCCACCTCTCCTTCTCTCTTAGAGTTTTATTTTCACTAACCATCTTCATTCCTCCTCTCAAAGTGACGAAAAGTTTTCTAGGCACAGCAAGTTTGTCCTTGATTATACACACACACACACACACACACACACACACACACACACACACACACACACATATATATATATATATATATATATATATATATATATATATATATATATATATATATATATATATAAATAAATAAATATATATATATATATATATATATATATATATCTATATATATATATATATATATATATATATATATATATATATATATATATATATATATCTATATATATATATATATATATATATATATATATATATATATATATATATATATATATATAAACATATTCAGAGTAAGATCACTGGAAAGAAACAACGGGAAATACATAACCAAACCATGTCCAATTAGTTCGAATAGGTGAGTCATTCGCTGAAAAATTTGTATTACATATAAAAAAAAATCCTTTGTTTCAGCTCTTCTTTTCAGTTACGTATCCTCGTTGTCTCTCATTATATAATTCTGTGAAATATCTACGTGCCATAACATTAACTTGCTTTATTACATGCGCTATGTAACATTACTTTTTTCAGCATATAAAACAAAACTCATTTCTACTAATCTTTACTCAGTTTATGGCATCTGCTTACTTTGGAACTGTGAGTCATCCATTTCAATACAGACATCCGTCACGGGAGTTTGTACTTTATGCTTGAATATCTTATGGCTCTACAACTCGTTAACACTGACCTGTATCAAACCTGAATTAAAATTCATCCCTATACTGTAAGGTAGACTGTCAGTATCACACTTTGCGCGGTGGTCAGATTCAGGATTCTGTTTCGCTTCGTAAACACTCATGACTGCACTTCCTTCTGTCTGTCTGTCTGTCTGTCTGTCTGTCTGTCTGTCTGTCTGTCTGTCTGTCTGTCTGTCTGTCTGTCTGTCTGTCTGTCTGTCTGTCTGTCTGTCTGTCTATATATATATATATATATATATATATATATATATATATATATATATATATATATATATATATATATATATATATATATATATATATATATATATATATAATTTATATGTAGATTATTATTATTATTATTATTCAGAAAATGAACCTTGTTCATATGGAACAAGCCCTGAGAGCCCACTGACTTGAAATTTAAGCTTCTAAAGAATATAATTTTATTTTTTCGTAATGGATGCACAATCGAAGTTGCGTATGTTCAATAAAGGTATGACAGGCATGCAAGAACTTAGATAATAACTTGTCATCAATTTACGCCAATTTGTATCGTAGTTCATGAGAAAAAATCGGTTAATTATTGGCTATTTAGTCTAAAATTTGGCGACAAGATGCTGAAAGATGCTTCAATGATTTTCTTGATCAACAACACTAAGTGATCAGAATTGTAGGCGACCCTCTATCTCGCCTGTTCTTACATCTGCTTGGACAAACTCTAAGTGGTCAGAGTTGTAGGTGACCTTCTATCTCGCCAGTTCTTATATCTGCTTGGCCAGACTCTAAGTGATCAGAGTTGTAGATTACCTTCTATCTCGCCAGTTCTTATATCTGCTAGACCAGACTCTAAGTGATCAGAATTGTAGGTAACCTTCTATCTCGCCTGTTCTTATATCTGCTTGGCCAGACTCTGAGTGATCAGAATTGTAAGTGACCTTCTATTTCGCCTGTTCTTACATCTGCCAGACTCTGAGTGATCAGAATTGAAGGTGACCTTCTATCTCGCCCGTTCTTATTTCTGCTTGGCCAGACTCTGAGTGATCAGAATTGTAGGCGACCTTCTATCTCGCCAGTTCTTATATCTGTTTGGCCAGACTCTGAGGGATCAGAATTGTAGGTGACCACCTATCTCGCCAGTTCTTATATCTGCTTAGCCAGACTCTAAGTAATCAGAATTGCAGGCTACCTCCTATCTCGCCAGTTCTTATATCTGCTTAGCCAGACTCTAATAGATCAGAATTGTAGGTAACCTTCCATCTCGCCAGTTCTTATATCTGCTTACCCATAGTCGGGAGCTTTACATGACATGTCTCTTAGTTTATTAAGATTATTATGAGGTCTTGGATAGGTTGTATACAGTCCTCCGGCCTGCTTAGCCATAGAAAGAAATATTCCAGGGTCTAACACTGTCTTGGTTTGTTTTTGTGATACTAATCTAAGACATCAAGCAATCGACCAATCAGCTTCTTTTTTTATTTTTCGTGTACTGTGTTATGTTACACCTGCATCCATTGTTTTTTTTTTTTTTAGCAAAGAACTTTTTCAGACTCAATGGTCTCTCCCTGTCAATCAGACTTTAGGTGTTTCTTCTGTCTAAAAATGAATAATAATTATTCTCGAGTCTTCCTCAGTCTTGTTTGAAACCCTCAGTCGTGCGCCTACCTACGCTGTCAGATGAACGCATCAATACCAACAATAAAGTTTATCATTTCATTACAAATAACGTGACTATCATCGTCAACAACATAATCATCAACATTCTGAAGAAACATAGATAAAATATCCTTCCATGCAACCAAGATCCGGGTCAGTCCAACGTCACCCAACGCATTCAAAACCTCTCGCAATGACGTCACAGCCACCTCATCGCCGACGTCACGGCCACGTCACCGAAACGTCATCACTGACCGAACCAAAACGCAAATAGAGTCCAAGAGGCCCCATCATGAATAGCCTGACGTATGTCCCGCCATTGTTCCGCCAGAGAAAAAATATCCGATTCGGCTTCACGCCTGTGCACCGGGGGCATCAAAAAGAAGCTGACGACAAAAGAACAAGATATTTTCAGTTCCTGAAGTCATTGTGTTCAGGGTTTGGCTCAGGCAATGGAGGATTCAGCGTGGTGATAAAAATCATTTCAGATCAAAAGGAAACGTCACAACGGCTTTTCAGATGGATGTTGACGTTCGATACAAGCGATGTCAACAAACTGAGTAAATTACCGGGTAAATAAATAGACAAATAAGGAGAAGGGTGATTTTAAAGTTATAGAGATGGCTCTGTCGTCAGCAGTATACAAGAAAAATTATTTTGGTTAATGTACCTGAATAAATACTACGCAATACGTGACTGATTTCATTCTATGTGGCCTCCACACTTGTTTCTCTCTCTCTCTCTCTCTCTCTCTCTCTCTCTCTCTCTCTCTCTCTCATTCCAAATAGCGCTCAGCTGTCGGACAAAAGGAGAGAGTTTATGAACTTCCTTTCCCAGGCGATGTCAAGCCTACAACACCAATTTATGCGGTTTCTTAATAAAAAAAAAATTAAAAAACACACACAAAGGCACAACAACTATTAAGATTAACAAAATGAATAAAGGAAGACAAAGATTCGCGCGTAAGATTTCAAATAAAAGAATTACGAAAACTTTTCTGTATTTGACTACGCAACCTGCGATTAAGCCGAACTTTCGGCTACTTTTGAATTCTCTGTCATAAAGCTATGTATGTCATTAGTGAGCTATTCCTTGTAATACTCAGGCTACATAACCTGTAATGTGCTTACTTAAGGATATTCGGTGAGTCTGAAAAACTAGCAAAGATGATGATGAAGAAAAAAGGAAAGAGGAAAGAATATAAAAGGGCAAAGAAGGACTAGGGATAATTTTCGGAGAATGCGAAAAGCGAGCTTGGAAAAGGAGCAACCGCTCCCCCTCCCACCTTCCCCCGCTCCAGACAGGAAGGAACGCCCCCCCACCCCCCCACTCGCTGTTACCTGCCCGAAGTAAATAGAAGAAGAAGCATACCAAAGCATGTATAATAAAAATAGACAATGAAGAAGAAAATGACAAATGCGGACAAAAGCCAGGGAACAGTTACGGCCAAAATTAGAAGGAGAAGAGAAGAAGAAGAAAGAGGAGGAGGAGGAGGAGGAGGAGGAGGAGGTGGAGGAAGAGGAGGAGGAGGAAGGGGAGGAGGGGGAGGAAAAGAAAAAGAAGGAAAAAACTCGAGCTCCGGAATGTTTCGCCTCGATATCGTGTTCCGATAACCAGAACATAATAGTTCAACTTTCAGAGAAAGCCTTTTGACAAGGTTGAGGAAACTGGTTTACCTTATGAAAATATCAAACGCGGTTTCACGACCATAACGACAAACAACAAGTGAAAATGCGCCGAAGTTCCTTCGGCGCAATCGAGCTTTCTGTACAGCCGCTATATCATATAATCAAGGCCACCGATAATAGATCTATCTTTCGGTGGTCTCGGTATAATGCTGTACGAGCTGCGGCCCATGACACTTTAACCACTGCCCGGTGGTGGCCTATCCTATATCGCTGCCAGAAGCACGATTATGGCTGACTTTAACCTTAAATAAAATAAAAACTACTGAGGCCAGAAGGCTGCGATTTGGTATGTTTGATGATTGGAGGGTGGATGATCAACATAACAATTTGCAGCCCTCTAGCCTCAGTAGCTTTTAAGATCTGAGGGCGGACGGAAAAAAGTGCGGACAGAATAAAGTGCGGACGGACAGACAAAGCCGGCACAATAGTTTTCTTTCACAGAAAATTAAAAAAAGAAGGAAAAAGGAAAAATCTCATGGATCTATTCATAGCTGGTGCGGGGTTAAATGAGCAACTGCAGATGTAAACAAAGGCCTGTTCACTAGTGTACATACAAGCTGGAGTAACGGAACGGAATCTTAGGTCAGTTCCTCTGCTCTCTCTCTCTCTCTCTCTCTCTCTCTCTCTCTCTCTCTCTCTCTCTCATCCTCCAGGGTCTAATGTGCGAGGTTGCTGGCCTATGTCATTTCATCACCCACGTTTCAGCCCGCTACAGTCGACGAATTAACAGATACCGGAGTTGCTACTTCTTAGGTATCTGCATCTGCCTACACATACACACACACATACTGTACACATACAGAAGCCCCATCGCCAACCCCCATCATATCTCCAACATCGCCACCACAATCACCATCACCACCAACATCACGATCCTTCCCCAACTTCCTTCCGAGTTCGTCAAAGCTATCATCGTTTCCTTACTTATTCCTTCCACCTCTTGTTCCCACCCACCCAACCACCCGCCAATCTCTCCTCCTTCCCTTCTTCTTCTTCTTCTTCCTCCTCCACCTCCTCCTCCTCCTCCTCCTCCTCCTCCTCCACCAGCGACCTCTTAAAGCGACACGCCTGCTATAAGGGATTAACGCTTGAATTATTAAGAACAACAGGACGACTTCTACTCAGAGTAGCGAAAGCAAGTGTGACGGTGCCACTGTGGTGAAGGGGGAAAGGAGGGGGAATGTGGTTGGGAGGGGTGGGGAGGGTTGTTCTCTTAGCAGTAGCAGAGTACGCTTCAAGGGTAGGGGTTAGGGGGACGGGGGGCGGGGGGAGAAGGAATGAGGAATGGAGGCAGGCACAGGACTTGAGATTATTTCTTATGTAAAGGATGATTTCATCTAACATCTTACGCTTTCCCGAAAGAGGAATCATTTCCATGAAGGTTTTCTTTACTGTAGGACGATTCTGAATAACAACAATATAACACTGTCGATAAATAACGACCTTCTAAAATCACTCTATAAACTACAATACCTTCAGACTCTGAATACGAAATGAGCTTAATAAAATATGAGTCTGAACCTCCAGACCTCGAAGATGAGGCGTAAAAAGAGGTTAGGCCTAAAGGCTCAAAGGACGTCTGAATCACGTTCCAAGGAGAATAAAAAAAAAAAAAACTAAATAATTACTAAAACTCCCTTGACGTCACATTCTTCAGCTTCGTTCAGTCTGGAGCGTGCAATAAGAAAACTAATAAGCAGCAGAGGTTGATTACTATTACAAATGATAATAATAATAATTAAGGGTTCAATTATATATATTAGCGGTCGGTCATCATCTTATTTTAATTGTCACCGTTCTTGCGATGGCTATTTCTATTTTACTCTTATTATTTTTGCACTAATAATAGCTTAATAATGACCAGCATAATTACTAATTACACCTGATGTAACAGGCACAGAAAGGCCGCTTCTATGCGTCGTAGCGAAAGTTAATAATCTAATAACGACGGTTTTTTTTTTATGGCAAATCTGATTTCTCAACGAATTCAAAATCGTTTTCCAACACTACTGTAATTTGCGTCGATAAAGATGGAAACTTGAAAGAAGCAAAACATATACACCAGCATTACGGGCTGCTCTAGGAGCAAGGGCCCCGTGCTGGCACAAGGCCAGCTAAATCTGAAACAACATGCACCAGCAATAAAACCACCAATAATGATAATAATTACAATGACACTAATAATAACAGCGTAATCAGTATCACGTGAAGAGCAGCAACACGTCTCAGCAATTGAATAAAATATAGAATTGAGGCCAAAGGCCAACCGTTGGGACCTATGAGATCATTCAGCGCTGAAGCGGAAACTGGCAGTAAAAAAGGTTTGGAAGATATAATAGAAAGAAAATATCGCATTTGCACTATTAAAATTTGTTAGGAGTGGGTGGAGAGGAAGATGGAAGAAAGAAAATATGAACGGAGGTACAGTAAAAGGAATGAAAGGGGTTGCAGCTGGGGACCGAAGGGACGCTGCGAAGAACCTTAAGTAAATGCCTACTGTGTACCGCATGTGGTGCACTGACTACACTGTCCCCTTACGGGATAGTAAATAGCCGTGGTAACTAAAAATAAGATTACCTCTCTCTCTCTCTCTCTCTCTCTCTCTCTCTCTCTCTCTCTCTCTCTCTCTCTCTCTCTCTTTCAAGCATAATTCATTTTCACGTTTATTCCTTCTTTCTGTTATTGTAACGTAATTCGTATTTTTGTAATACGTAGCGAACATCAAGTGAACGAATTCCACTCACCTTCGATATTACAATGTCTTAAAATTATCACTTATTAAGCCATCGTCCCGTCCCTTAGCTTGTGTTGTCAGTGGATATATATATATATATATATATATATATATATATATATATATATATATATATATATATATATATATATATATATATATATACATATCTATATGTATATATATAAATTATATATATATATATATATATATATATATACATATATATATATATATATATATACATATATATATATATATATATATATATATATATATATATATATATATATATATATATATATATATATATATATATATGTGTGTGTGTGTGTGTGTGTGTGTGTGTGTGTGTGTGAGTTTAATCAACAAACTGAACTTGATATAGCAGTACCATTATCATTATCAGCATTATTATCATGACAGAAATAATCCTATCACCTGAAAGGAACAATCTCTCGATTATCGAGTTTTCTATAATCCTAAAACCCTACGGAAGCTCTGAAGACAATAAATAAATAAGAAAATAAACAAACATATGACTAAAAAACCAAATATGACATAAAGGTATCATTACCATTATTCTATAACCATGAGCATTATATTACTAAGAAGAGAAATAATCCAGTCATCTAAAAAAAAAAAAAAAAACTGAGTCTCAAGAAAAATCTCAATTATTATTCAGTTTTCCATAATCCTACAAAGATAAAAAAAAAATCCTACGGGTTCTATAATCCAACAAAGAAAAAAAATCCGACGGAAACTCCTTCGAAGACCGTAAATCCTGGGGAAGCTAAAACTGGCGATCGCGCCAGACAGTTTTTAAATCACAAATGACGCGAAGGAAATCGCACTGACTAATGCAATAAAACGCCTCGGCTTTTTTTCGAGACAAAAAGGATCCATTTACGGCTTTTAGGAATTCAGATTCTGACTAGATGCTATATATGAGAGAGAGAGAGAGAGAGAGAGAGAGAGAGAGAGAGAGAGAGAGAGAGAGAGATTACAGGCATTTTTAGTCCATATCAATTTCCGATAGTAAAGTGTGTATATATACATACGTACATACATACATATATATATATATATATATATATATATATATATATATATATATAGATATATATATATATATATACTGTATATATATATATATATATATATATATATATATATATATATATATATATATATAGATAGAGAGAGAGAGAGAGAGAGAGAGAGAGAGAGAGAGATTACAGGCAATTTTAGTCCATATCAATTTCCGATTGTAAACTGTATATATATATATATATATATATATATATATATATATATATATATATATATATATATATATATATATATATATATATATATATATATATATATAGAGAGAGAGAGAGAGAGAGAGAGAGAGAGAGAGAGAGAGAGAGAGTCGGACGCTAATTCCAACGGTAGATTACACCTTGTGCTACATTAAATTCTGATGCTACATTAAAGGGCGATTCGATGAATTGTCATGTAAGCTTTAATCGCTTTGTAGATTCCCCAGTGCTATTACGATCATAAGTGAACGGTACTTGGGAATTAATAATAATAATAATATAATAATAATAATAATAATAATAATAATAATAATAATAATAAATTCAGCCCAGAATCATATATATCCAAATGGATATATTATATATAACAAAGACAAAGATACAGGAAAAAAAATAATATAATAATAATGGGCAGTACCAGTAATCAGATACAGCGCAGGAGTAGTGGAGTGGACGAAGGCTGAACTCCAAGGCATTGACCATGAAACTAGAAAACACATGACAATACACAAAGCGCTACACCCAAGAGCAAATGCAGACAGACTATACATAACACGAAAGGAAGGGGGGAGAGGGCTACTAAGCACAGAGGACTGCGTCAACATCTAGAGCAGAGCACTGGGGCAATATCTGAAAACCAGTGAAGACCAGTGGCTAAGGGGTGCATGGGAAGAAGGACTGATAAAAGTAGACGAAGACCCAGAAATATACAGGAACAGAAGAATGAAAAACAGATCAGAGGAATGGCACAACAAACCAATGGACGGACAGTACATGAGACAGACTAAAGAACTGGCCAGCGATGAAACATGGCAATGGCTACAGAGGGGAGAACTCAAGAAGGAAACAGAAGGAATGCTAACAGCGGCACAAGATCAGGCCCTAAGAACAAGATATGTCCAAAGAACAATAGATGGAAGTAACATCTCACTCACATACAGGAATTGCAGTTTGAAAGACGAGACCATAAACCACATAGCAAGCGAATGTCCGGCGCTTGCACAGAACCAGTACAAAAAGAGGCATGATTCAGTAGCAAAGCCCTCCACTGGAGCCTGTGCAAGAAACACCAGCTTGTTTGCAGTAATAAGTGGTACGAACACCAACCTGAGGGAGTGATAGAAAACGATCAGGCAAAGACCCTCTGGGACTATGGTATCAGAATAGATAGGGTGATACGTGCCAATAGACCAGACTTGATGGTAATTGACAAAATCAAGAAGGAAAGCGTTACTCATTGATGTCGCAGTACCATGGGACACCAGAGTAGATGAGAAAGAACGAGAAAAAATTGGTAAGTATCAAGACCTGAAAATAGAAATAAGAAGGATATGGGATATGCCAGTGGAAATTGTGCCCATAATCATAGGGACACTAGGCACGATCCCAAGATCCCTGAAAGGGAACCTGGAAAAACTAGATGCCGAAGTAGCTCCAGGACTCATGCAGAAAAGTGTGCTACTGGAAACAGCGCACATAGTGAGGAAAGTGATGGACTCCTTAGGAGGCAGGATGCAACCCGGAACTCCCCCACACTATAAAAACCACCCAGTCCAATAGGATGACTGTGATAGACCCCAAAAAATATTTATAATAATAATAATAGTATTTTCTAAATCAGATTTTATACTATACAGACAGGGAACAAACAAAAAAAAGGAAAATTATAAATAAATTGTAAAAAGAGAAAAACGTTAAGGAAGACATGAATAAAAAGTAACATCTTAGCACACCGTGCTGAAGAATGAAATACAAAAAATAGAACGGGAAACAAAATATTGAAATAAAAAAAAAATCAACACATAAAAATGATACGAACAGCAATAACTCACGATTAAATCGACGCCAATGACAAGATAACGACTGTAATGGTGAAGAAGCGTAATTCACCGATGCCTAAGAACTTTTTTTTTTATTACTGTAACAGATGTGAGTTAAAACTTTCGTGAGGAAACAGCTGCTGTCTCGTATAGGCTTATGTAGGCCGACAGGGCCATATCAGCCGGAAAGGGTGCGGTCTCGTGAACAAAAAAGGAAGTCCCTAATTCTCTGGATGACAAAGATTAATTGTAGCGAGTCTCAGTGAATGAGTTCGTCGATAAAAAGAGTAATTATTATATATATATATATATATATATATATATATATATATATATATATATATATATATATATATATATATATATATATATATACTGTATATATATAACATATTTTCATGATAGAGCGATTGGCCCCACGAGTTGATTGTGGGATAAAGTTTGTTGCCTCATAAATTTTTCCACCCTGATTATATGATCAACCACAGTCGGCTTTCGTTGGCTTTGGATGTATATAATTAAGTGGAGACATATGCATATATATACATATATATAGATAGATAGATAGATAGATATAAATTTTTTGTCACCATAAACCTTCTTTTTCCTTCTGAGGGTGAGACGTCCTAAACAAGCCATTAGGGATGAAACTGCTACCCCAAGCCATTTCCTTGAGTAACTATTAGCTCTGGTATCCATGCGCAATTGGGTCGACTAGTAATGACAGGCTGAAACAAAACCCGGATTTAACAAAAGAAAAACCAGTGAGCTGCCAGTGAATCATTTATATACCCTATCGTGCCAGTTTTGTTGTTAATATACAAGGCATTTGAATACCCTAATCTAACAACATTATCTCTCGCCCACCCTCTCTCTCTCTCTCTCTCTCTCTCTCTCTCTCTCTCTCTCTCTCTCTGTGGACCGAATGTCACACGTAATTACGTCATTTCTTATAGCAAGACATCCGAGGTCCTCATCATACGCGAGAAATTAACATCTGAATAAAATCCTGTTACCTTACTGTGCCTGTATTGACTTACGCAGCCACGCTTGTACCTGGATGTCACTGCACCTGGGGATCGCAATCACAGACGGGAAGATGGCGGAGGAGATTATTATTATTATTATTATTATTATTATTATTATTATTATTATTATTATTCGAAGGAAGAAGACCCTCTTCGAGGGAAGTTTTGTCGAATAAAATGGCTGCATTTTGCGAATTGATTTTATACTGAGTTCTTCTAATAATTCGCTTTTCCTGAACGTCAGTATTAGCCAGTAACTGTCTAATGTTCATATTTCGATGGGCGAAACAGCGTATTTCTTACAGTAGAAATTCTTTATTTTAAAGTATTATTATTTTTATTATTATTCAGAAGATGAACCCTATTCATATCGAACCCGCAGGGGCCACTGACTTGAAATTCAAGCTTCCAAAGAATATGATGATTACTAGAAAGAAGTAACAGAAGGTAATGGGAAATACCGAAAGAAAAAGAGTCACTTATTAAAAAAGAAAAAATAAATTAACAAATAAATAAATAGATAAAATATAAGTAAATTACTGAAACACAAGGAGATAAATACACATAAAACTAACATAACGGTGTGACCATTACTCAATCAACTGACCTAACATTTTAATTAAGAACAAGGAACAGGCATAAACAAGATAATTCTAAAAGGATATATAATAACAAACCGCCTATCAATCAGGAATTATTTAGGTAAAAATACGGACATAGCTGAACCTCTAAAATCCTCACAATTCGTCTCGCACATATGATTCTGAATTGCCACTGACACTGCAAAAAAAGGGATACCATTAAATGAAAAATGTTACCACCTGAATAAACAAGTAAATAAGAAGAAGAGGACTATAAAGTATATGCAAGTTCTGGGAACTATTTAAACTGAGAGTCGACTTCAGCTGTTCCTTCAAAATTGTAGCATCCTTCTCATTTTACTCTGTAAATACCTCCTGACACTTCAATCTTTTCGGCAGACCACTCCTCCTCTCTCTCTCTCTCTCTCTCTCTCTCTCTCTCTCTCTCTCTCTCTCTCTCTCTCTCTCTCTCTCTCTCTCTCTCTCTCTCTCTCCTATCATGGGCCTCCTTTAAGTCTCACGGCACATAAAAGCAAAAATCTTTCCCCAGAGAGAGAGAGAGAGAGAGAGAGAGAGAGAGAGAGAGAGAGAGAGAGAGAGAGAGAGAGAGAGAGAGAGAGTCCTAATTCCCTTCTTTGGTGAAGTCAATTTAAAATTTGAGAGACAAGACCACCCCCGACCCTAAGTAGGCTGAGGACGAAAGCCTACTACATTTAATCAAAGTATTAATTTGCCGGATGAATGGGTTTTACGATAACGAGTTCCTCTCTCTCTCTCTCTCTCTCTCTCTCTCTCTCTCTCTCTCTCTCTCTCTCTCTCTCTCTCTCTCTATAGGGACTTATCGTGCGTCGTAGCACAGAAACAGACTGTATTTGTTTGCTTACTGTTTTAGCCATCGGCTTGGCTCTTAACTTGTACCCTACAGACTGCTCTTGAGAACAAGAGCCATGCTGGCATAAGGCCAACAGCAACAACAACAACAGCTAGAATGAAAGCTTTCTGTCTATTTATCACTGTCTGCCTCTACCATCTGATCACAAAAACATGAACTTTTGTTAACAGTGAGCCATCTCTAATCGATTCTAACAGCTGCAACAATTCTTGTCGCAGGAATTCATTGGTTAATCTAACCTAAATCGTTTTGTTTTTCTTATCAATTCAAGTCCTCTGAAATGTTTATTAAAAAATTATCACATTTATGGTGAGGAAATAATTCCCCATGGGCTGAAGGGCAGGTGGGGTGGGGGGGTGGGGGTTGCTCACCACAGGAGCAGGAAGGGGGTGTTTTAGAGGGAATGAGAATGCCCACAGGAATGGTGGTTAGAGGGTATGAGAGTGCTCAAAGGAATGGACGTTAGAAGGAATGAGATTGCCCACACAAATGGGGTTGGAGAGAATGAGAATGCTCACAGGAATGGGGGTTGGATGGAATGAGAATGCTCACAGGAATAAAGGTTGCAGGGAATGAGAATGATCACAGGAATGGGAGTTGGAGGGAATGAGAATGTTTACAGGCATGGGGGTGGGATGGAATGAGAATGCTCATAGGAATGGGGGGTGGAGGGAATGAGAATGCTCACAGGAATGGGGGTTGGAGGGAATGAGAATGCTCAAAGGAATGGGGGTAGGAGGGAATGAGAATGCTCACAGGAATGGCGGTTGGAGGAAATGAGAATCCTCACAAGAATGGGGGTTAGGGAATGAGAATGCCCACAAGAATGGGGGTTGGAGGGAATGAGAATGATCACAGGAATGGGGTTGGAGGGAATGAGAACGCTCACAGGAATGGGGGTTGGAGGGAATGAGAATGATCACAGGAATGGGGGTTGGATGGAATGAGAATACCCACAGGAATGGGGGTTGGAGGGAATGAGAATGATCACAGGAATGGGGGTTGGAGGGAATGAGAATGATCACAGGAATGGGGGTTGGAGGGAATGAGAATGCTCACAGGAATGGGGGTTGGAGGGAATGAGAATGCTCACAGGAATGGGGGTTGGAGGGAATGAGAATGATCATAGGAATGAGGGTTGGAGGGAATGAGAATACTCACAGGAATGGGGGTTGGATGGAATGAGAATGCTCAAAGGAATGGGGGTTGGATGGAATGAGAATGCCCACAGGAATGGGTGTTGGAGGGAATGGGAATGCTCACAGGAATGGGGGTTGGATGGAATGAGAATGCTCACAGGAATGGGGATTAGGGAATGAGAATGCTCACAGGAATGGGGGTTGGATGGAATGAGAATGTCCACAGAAATTGGGGTTGGAGGGAATGAGCATGCCCACAGGAATGGTGGTTGGAGGAAATGAGAATGCTCACAGGAATGGGGGCTGGAGGGAATGAGAATGCTCACAGGAATGGGGATTAGGGAATGAGAATGCTCACAGGAATGGGGCTGGAGGGAATGAGAATGCTCACAGAAATTGGGGTAGGAAGGAATGGGAATTTCCAAAGGGAAAAAATTTTGTTGGAGGCGATTTCATAATTCCCATTACTGAAAACCCCATTACAGAACCAGTAGATCTAAAGGCAATGAAGCAGTCTTTGATACTCTGGTAATCAGTTAATTAATTCATCACATAATTACCTCTCGATCCATTTAACGTATTGGATCTAATAATGATCACTATAAATGAGCAAGATTAGGATTTTTTTCTTGTTGATGTGAAACATTTCATTGGAAATATTATGATCGTGATGATGATGATGATGACTTTGACCAAGGTGAGATATCATCTTTTTTAATAATAATAATAATAATAATAATAATAATAATAATAATAATAATAATAATAATAATAATAATAATAATAATAATAATAAATGGATATTTTTGTTGATGTGAAATATTTCATTGGAAATATTATGTGTGATGATGATGATGATGATGATGATGACTATGGCCAAGCTTGGTAATCATCTTAAAAAATAATAATAATAATAATAATAATAATAATAATAATAATAATAATAATAATAATAATAATAATAATAATAATAAATGGATTTTTTTGTTTATGCGAAACATTTCATTGGAAATATTATGAGCGTGATGATGATGATGATGATGATGACTATGATGATGACCAAGCTTGTTATCGTCTTACAATAATAATAATAATAATAATAATAATAATAATAATAATAATAATAATAATAATAATATATGGATTTTTTTGTTGATGTGAAACGTTTCATTGGGAATATTATGAGCATGATGATGATGATGAAGACTATGACCAAACTTGGCTATCATCTTAAAAAATAATAATAATAATAATAATAATAATAATAATAATAATAATAATAATAATAATAATAATAATAAATGGATTTTTTGTTGATGTGAATCATTTCATTGGGAATATTATGAGCATGATGATGATGATGATGATGACTATTACCAAACTTGGCTATCATCTTTAATAATAATAATAATAATAATAATAATAATAATAATAATAATAATAATAATAATAACTTCACTCCAGTTCAGGGCCATATATACAAAACCCGGAAACGGTTTATAATGAAAGCCCAATGCACGAGATAGCAGGCTAGAACCCAGCGTAGCACAGCGGACCATTTATAAAGGCTAATGGAAGAAGATTATCTGCCGTAACTCAAACTGGCAATCGTAATAACAAAGGATGAAGCCAATAAAATGAATAACTAACACCGGTGCAATTATTTTTTTTCAGAATAACAATTAAAAGACAGCCCGGTGATTGTCACAATTAGGCGTTCGTTGCAGACTTTTCTCTCTCTCTCTCTCTCTCTCTCTCTCTCTCTCTCTCTCTCTCTCTCTCTCTATTTATCACTGCCTGCCTCTTATTTCTCTACTTTTCTCCTGTATCGCTGTCTCTGCCGTTCTTGTTCAGCGCTGAGAGAGAGAGAGAGAGAGAGAGAGAGAGAGAGAGAGAGAGAGAGAGAGAGAGAGAGAGAGAGAGAGAGGTTTATACTTTGTCGCCTCCTATTTCTGTACACTTGTATCGCTCGCTCTCTCTCTCTCTCTCTCTCTCTCTCTCTCTCTCTCCTTTAACGCTGAGAGAGAGAGAGAGAGAGAGTGAGAGATTTATACTTAATTGCCTCTCTATTTCTCTAGGCTTGTATCGCTCTCTCTCTCTCTCTCTCTCTCTCTCTCTCTCTCTCTCCTTTAACACTAAGAGAGAGAGAGAGAGAGAGAGAGAGAGATTTATACTCTGTCGCATCTATTTCTGTACACTTGTATCGCTCTCTCTCTCTCCCTTAACGCTGAGAGAGAGAGAGAGAGAGAGAGAGAGAGAGAGAGAGAGAGGTATTTCTTTACACTTGTATCGCTCTCTCTCTCTCTCTCAGTCTTCTCTCCCTTAACGCTGAGAGAGAGAGAGAGAGAGAGAGAGAGAGAGAGAGAGAGAGAGAGAGACATACATTTATACCTTGTTGCGCTTATACAAACGAAGCCTCGACGATGAGACGCGCTGATTACACGTGTCGCGGAGAACGAACAGACGCAGCTCGGGGCATTAATTGGAGTGGGAACGTGAAAATAAATGGCTCGGGTCGATTTATGCCCCTTTTATTGACCTCGGAATTTCCTGCCCCGTCTCAAATGGCTTCCCTTCGGCTCCTCAGAAAAGTGTGGTTACCGCATTTTCTTTTATTATTTGTTTATTTTTTTTTTTTTTTTGGTTTTGTAACAATACCATCCTCGTCTTTCTTCTCTTACCAATACCTCGTATCTCTCTTTTCCGTTCTTGTATCTCTCTCTCTCTCTCTCTCTCTCTCTCTCTCTCTCTCTCTCTCTCTCATTTTCTTTTTTTTTACTTCTTTGCTTTTGTTTCGTTTTGTATCACTTCCATCCTCGTCTATCTTCTTTTGCCAATTGCTTGTATCTCTCTCTCTCTCTCTCTCTCTCTCTCTCTCTCTCTCTCTCTCTCTCTCTCTCTCTCTCTCTCGCCATGATGGGGCACCCGAGACGAGTCGAGTCTAATTAAGACTATGTTTAAAGGAAACGAAAAATGCATTATTGGTCGGGTAAGCGGATCTCTCTCTCTCTCTCTCACTCTCTTTCTCCTCGTCGTTGGCATAAATGACCTCTCGGCGCCAGTTAGCTCCCAATCTATCAATCAATAAATCAATCCCTTGTATCGTTTCCCCCGAGGAGGCAATACGAACAGGTTTGAGGAAAAAGAAATGACTTTAAAACATTTACAAAATTATCGGTAAGTTCCTCATAAAAATGGCTTCGTTTTTCAAACGGAAAGAAAAGGTCTCCTACATTCGTAATTTCGAAGTTCTCTTGCCCTTCGTACTTGCGTCTCTCTCTCTCTCTCTCTCTCTCTCTCTCTCTCTCTCTCTCTCTCTCTCTCTCTCTCTCTCTCTCTCTCTTTATTAAGTGGAACCACAATTCAACTACTCCGGCGACCATCGGGAGGTGTAGACAACGCGGAGGGACATAGCTTCAAGTTGTAATGGTATCCGAAAGCCTTGTCTTACCTGCCATTAGCCCAGACCTCACCGGCGTTGAGGCTAATGAAGAAGATTGGGAGGAGGAGAAGGAGGAGGAGGAGGAGGAGGAGGAGGAGGAGGAGGAGGAGGAGGAGGAGGAGGAGGGAGGACGTTGTGACAAGGGAGGGAGAGGGTGCATGAAATGGAGATGGTAGGAGAGAGGAGGAGGAGGAGGAGGTGGAGGGATGATGTGACAAGGTAGGGAGAGGGTGCATGAACAGGAGGAGATAGTAGAAGGGAGGAGGGAGGAAGAGGCGGAGAGGGAGGAGGAAAGATGATGTGACAGGAGTGGGAGATGGTGTATGAGGAAGAAGAGGAGGAGGAGGAGGCGGTAAGTACAGGGTTGGGGAGAGGAGAGTAAAATGAAGGAAGTTGTGTGCTCAATTACTTTGTGGTCCCACAAGCTAAATGGCCGGAGCTAACCTTGTTACAGTAATTATCAATGAAGCTGACTCAAACTGAGTTATTAATCTTTAGTTACCTGTTAAGGGACTCCTAAGTCGCAGCAGCACTTTAGGGCATAAATTATGATTTGGAAATCCGGCAGTTCTACATCGCCACTAACAGTTACAGAAGGGAAATCTAGTAAAATAATTTTAGGTATTACTTGCGTGGGTCATCAGTTTTAAATAGACTAGGATTGAGAATCTTTGTGGTAATTCCAGTAGATCTATTAATTTTAAAGTCTCGAGGAAGACTTTCAAGTTTAGTTTTGCTAAGACCCATCAGAAATAAAGCCTAAGAATAAGACTTGACAGTTCTATTCTGTGCAGTCATCAGCAATACCTCCCAGCCATCCCTATAAACATCTATGGTCAATCAAAATAATAATAATAAAAAAAAGATATACAATAACTTGGACGCCATTCCCCAGACCAAGAGAAGACTTGAAACTATCCCAGACTCAAGGATTCTGTGGAGGAGAATAAAGCAAGAGAAGGGGGGGTGGGGTTAAAAGTCAATAAAAGGTAATTTTTACCTTTTTCTGCAATGCAAGATTGCCTCGTTACGGGGGCGATTCGGCGAGACGCAGACAACGGCTCCGATCCTTAAGTGGCCAGTAAAAGGGTGTAAAATTTCAACCGAAAACCATTTTAAAATCAAGAGTGATTACACCGGGCGAATTAAGATGCAGTTGGCGGCAGCAGCAACAGTGAGAGAGAGAGAGAGAGAGAGAGAGAGAGAGAGAGAGAGAGAGAGAGAGAGAAAAGGGGTGGGAGTTTACAATTCAGTATGAAGATGGCGTAGTTTAGTTGAAAGTATTTAGACGAAATACAAAAGAATTTTTAAATAAACGAGAGAGAGAGAGAGAGAGAGAGAGAGAGAGAGAGAGAGAGAGAGAGAGAGAGAGAGGGGAGATGGGGAAGTTTATAATTCTGTATGTAGGAAGCGTACTTTATAAGTATTATGACGGAGCATTAAAAAATTTAATAAACGACAGAGAGAGAGAGAGAGAGAGAGAGAGAGAGAGAGAGAGAATTCTGTAAGAGGACAGTGTACCTGATAAGTACTAAGACGTAATATCAAAAATTTCCAACCAAACGAGAGAGAGAGAGAGAGAGAGAGAGAGAGAGAGAGAGAGAGAGAGAGAGAGAGAGAGAGAGAGAGAGAGAGAGAGAGAGAATATTTGCTGCTTCTAATGAACCGTGCTTATTGCGGCATTTGATCTCATTGTCGATTGGTCGTGATAAAATAGAGACCTGCCCTGTAATTAACGTCATTAATTAATTGCATCCAAGTAAAGGTTGCCTCGGACTATGATGACTACGTATTTTCTCTCTATCTCTCTCTCTCTCTCTCTCTCTCTCTCTCTCTATATATATATATATATATATATATATATATATATATATATATATATATATATATATATATATATATATATATATATATATATATATATATATATATATATATATATATATATATATATATATATATACATATATATATATTATAATTCACGTCTTCTTCCTATGAACAATTGTTATCAATTTTTCACATGATTTCTATTAATAATTTACCAAAAATATTTACCATTTCTTTAATTTTATTATTTAAATTTTTTATCAGATCAATTCGACTCATAACAGCTCCAATCCAAGCGGTCAATATTCACCCTGGCAACCATCCCATATACCCTACCAAAATCCCAATACCCCCACTTTCCTTTCCCACATCCCGCCCACACCAATACATACTTCTTACACTCTGTCCACCCACACCTACTTTACCCACGCCCACACATCCTAGCAAGACCGTATCCTCATCCATCCACCCCACCAATACGCAAACAAGCGGGAATCCAGTACGTAAAACGCCCACGCCCATGTACCCTACGCATTTTCACAACAATTCACAATTCCCCCACCAATACCCACCACCATCCTATAGCCGATAGCCCACCCCAGCCATACCCTACCCCTATACAGTTCTTTTCTACGAAGTCTAATTCTCCAGAACTAACAACTTTTTCTGCTGGAGGGATTCACTTTATGGCTTACCCTAAAGTTTGTAATTGCTGCTCCGGCCCAATTCGGAATGCCCAGTCTTTGTGCGCGCGCGCGCGTATACCCGTGGTCAAGGCGTATGTGTTTATATCGAGCGTAAACTCTGTGAGCGCTTGGGTTTGTTGATTGCTTGGGCAAGCCATTTCTTTGGTGTTGTGCTTGCATGCATAATACGTATATAAACTTATTTGTTCATATGCGTATGTCATACCTCTAAGTACAAGACTTGGCAATGTATGATCTTGCATGTAATGTATTGTACGTTATTTGAATGTGCTTGCGGATATCACGCATGTGCTGTTTGTAATGTTTGGGCATCGTATGTGCTTGAGAGAGCAAGCAAGCATAATTCGTCCTCATGTATGTTTGAATGATAATATAATGAATTTTAACATATCACCGTGATTCACATACAAGCATTAAGCTGCAAAAGTCCTTTAACATCCAATTCGCTTGACCTCGGAAACAATATATTTTCATATATGTTACCCGAAAGGGAATTTTTTTAGTTGATGATAAGTTCGTCGTCTCGTGGGCTCGAACCACGGAAGACAAGAATTCAGGACTACAGTGACGCGCCTTAAACCACACGGCCATCAAGGGATATATAATTTATATATATATATATATATATATATATATATATATATATATATATATATATATATATATATATATATATATATATATATATATATATATATATATATATATATATATATATATATATATATATATATATATATATATATATATATATATATATATATAATATATATATATATATATATATATATATATATATATATATAATATATATATATATATATATATATATATATATATATATATATATATATATATATATATATCCCGTTCATTAATAAGGCTAAGATAATCAGCTTCTTGAAAGAAATATATCACAATTACGTCGCGTATGAGTATGTATGTTGCATTCCTCGTCTGTTGCGGTAAAAGCCAATCCACTGTCTCTCTCTCCTCTTTTCTTTCTCTCTCTCTCTCTCTTATTCTCTCATCCAATCGACACAGCGTACTTATACCATCGTCCGAGCAAAGGAATTTAATTTTGCTTACTTACAATAGGATGCTTAAAATTCTCTCGCCGGTCCTAAGGGGCCAATTTCAGCCTGATCTCTTACAAGAAGAAGAATTAAAAAAAAGAAGAAGAAACAAAGATAAAACAGAGGAAAAAAGAGGAAAAGGTTTACGCATTGCAGCTATCTCCTCTCTCTCTCTCTCTCTCTCTCTCTCTCTCTCTCTCTCTCTCTCTCTCTCTCTCTCTCTGTGAACACAGCAGATCGAAGTGTTTAATTAGAACCTTCCGATGTTCAGGCCGACTTCAAACACGTGAAGTAACAAAGAATTTTAATTCGTTTTACAAATGAGAGAGAGAGAGAGAGAGAGAGAGAGAGAGAGAGAGAGTTCAGGAAGTCACTGGTTTTTTCATTGAGTCACTGATGTGTAAAGTAACCAACTTAAGCATCAGACATTTCTCTAACACAGACTTCTTATAACGATACACTTACAACTCTCCTCATCAGCCGATGCACCACTTGCTTGGGATAGATACAATTCTCTTCTTCGTCCCAAGACCTGCCAAACATGAACACTCTGTTGCAACACAACCTACTTTCTTCCATTTTCTATGCAT
This sequence comes from Macrobrachium rosenbergii, assembly GCF_040412425.1. Classification (NCBI taxonomy): domain Eukaryota; kingdom Metazoa; phylum Arthropoda; class Malacostraca; order Decapoda; family Palaemonidae; genus Macrobrachium; species Macrobrachium rosenbergii. Next base: position 26,198,571 of record NC_089781.1, read on the forward strand.
GGACAAACCACCTCTAAACTCTTGGGTTATCATTCCACCTTTGCTGACATTTTTGCGATGTTTTTGTTACCATTTTTGCGATATTTTGAGCTCAGCTCTACGTTTTTAACCTTGTGATTTTCAAGTTTTCCTTTGAGCCATTCGCACATAAATGTGTGTGTGTGTATGTATATATATATATATATATATATATATATATATATATATATATATATATATATATATATATATATATATATATATATATATATACAAATATATATATATATACAGAATATATATTTTATATATATATATATATATATATATATATATATATATATATATAAATATATATATATATATACAAATATATATATATATACAGAATATATATTTATATATATATATATATATATATATATATATATATATATATATACAGAATATATATTTATATATATATATATATATATATATATAATTTATAAGTATGTTATTTTTAATTTATTAGTGAATTCAATAACAGTGTTACTTGTTGCTTAATGTTTTATTGAATGAAAAATATCCTGTGTAAAATCAGTGGCAGTGTATTACACATACAAATATATATATATATATATATATATATATATATATATATATATATATATATATATATATATATATATATATATATATATATATATATATATATTCTTTTAAAATACACATATATACTACGCCATAATTATTCTTTTCCTTTAAATTCGAATTCCCTTTACCTTGGGAATCACTTACATCAACAACGAATTTTATATAGAAAATGTACCTACACCGGCCAGGATTCAACCCTATACAAATTGGGTTTAATATTGGCGTGGACACTTGACTTATCAACTATTTGATAATAGAATAGAATGTAATAGATAAGACACTTGTCTACTGCTTATCTAACTCAAAGGGCAGGTTCGAATCATGGTCGGGACACATGAACATATTGTGAATAATTAAATCCCTTTAGGTGTAATGATTCAAAAGGAGAAGTGAGTTCGATATTACGAAGTATTTATGGGTCAGTGCGAAAGATGATGAAAAGCCACGTATGAAATAGTGACAAAGCTGTAATTATACAAGCACACATTTATACAAATATATATATATATATATATATATATATATATATATATATATATATATATATATATATATATATATATATATATATATACATGTGCATATTTATATACATTTTGTCTTTATTTATATATTCATCACGTTCCATATTTTCGTGATTCAGTTATACACATTATATATATATATATATATATATATATATATATATATATATATATATATATATATATATATATATATATATATATATATATATATATATATATATATATATATTACAGGAAGACTGCATTGGTAAGAGAGAGAGAGAGAGAGAGAGAGAGAGAGAGAGAGAGAGAGAGAGAGAGAGAGAGAGAGAGAGGGTGTAATGAATTGCACTTGATCAAAGGATAGACGTTCTTACGGTTGCTCTACACAAATCTCTCCGGATCTCCCCATTAACGTCGGCGGGTCTGCCCCCTTCCTTCCCTGCTGACGCCCCGGAACAAAGAAATGAGGATTTTTGTTCTCAATTACGCTCGCTTCTCGAGGAGAATCCCCCTCCCCCCTCCCCCTACCCTCACCTTCCCTCCTTTCCCGGGGCAACACTCCCACACACAATGAACGCCCACGCTGTGTCCGGTGGGACATGACGCCCCCGCGAAATATATCGCCCTTCAGTAAGGGTTGGGCATAGACGCCCACGAGAATTTAGCCACTCTCTCTCTCTCTCTCTCTCTCTCTCTCTCATTTTAAAAATCCCCAGCGATCACATCTTTCCTCTGTCCTCCTCCCCCCCCACCCTTTCCACTCCTCCTCTTCCTCCTTTTCCTCCTCCCATTCATCCTCGTCCTTCTCCTCCTCCTCTCATTCCTCCTCCCCCTCCCACTCCTCCTCTTCCTCCTTCTCCCATTCATCCTCCTATTTCTCGCATTCCTCCTCCCCCTCCCACTCCTCTTCCTTCTCCCATTCCTCATCCCCCTCCTTCTCTCATTCCTCCTCCTCCTTCCCCCATTCATCCTCCTCCTTCTCGTCCCATTCATCCTCTTCCTCCTCCTCTCATTCATCCTCCCACTCTTTCTCTTCCTCCTCCTTCTTCTCCCATTCATCCTCCTCCTTCTCCTCTTCTTCTTCCTCCTCCTCCTTCTCCCATTCATCCTCCTCCTCCCATTCATCCTTCTCCTTCTTCTCCTCCTCCTCCTCTTTCTTCCATTCATCCTCCTCCTCCTTCTTCTCCTCCTCCTCCTCCTCTTTCTTCCATTCATCCTCCTCCTCCTTCTTCTCCACCTCCTCCCACTCTTTCTCTTCCTCCTCCTTCTTCTCCCATTCATCCTCCTCCTTCTCCTCTTCTTCTTCCTCCTCCTCCTTCTCCCATTCATCCTCCTCCTCCCATTCATCCTTCTCCTTCTCCTCCTCCTCCTCCTCTTTCTTCCATTCATCCTCCTCCTCCTTCTTCTCCTCCTCCTCCTCCTCCTCTTTCTTCCATTCATCCTCCTCCTCCTTCTTCTCCACCTCCTCCTCCTCCTCCTCCTCCTCCTCCACCATTCTCAATGAAGCCTCGATAAGATGTTATTTACAACCGTCATTATTTTTGCCTACCTCATCTTCGGTCATGTCAGGGCATCCGCTGTATAACAAGATCAGCGGATGATTAATGCATCTAGATGCAACTTTACATGGGATTAGCGGAGGTGAGAGATTGCTCTCTCTCTCTCTCTCTCTCTCTCTCTCTCTCTCTCTCTCTCTCTCTCTCTCTCTCTCTCTCTTCTCGTGAGTAATAAAGTTTTCGACTCTACTGTGAAAATGTATTTCAATTTTCATCACTGTACATATACATACATATGTGTGTGTGAGTGTGTGTATGTTGTGTGTGTGTGTGTGTGTATATATATATATATATATATATATATATATATATATATATATATATATATATATATATATATATGTAAATATAAATATTAAATATATATATATATATATATATATATATATATATATATATATATATATATATATATATATATAAAACATAAAATCTACGCCAAAGACCAAGCGCTGAGACCTATGAAGTCATTCAGCGGTGAAAGGAAAATTGAGAGTGAAAAGGTTTGAAAGGTGTAACACGAGGAAAACCTCAAAGCAGTTGCACTATGAAACAACTGTTAGGAGAGGGTGGAAAGCAAGATGGAAGAAAGAGAATATGAAAGGAGGTACAGTAAAATGAATGAAAGGAGTTGTAGCTAGGGACAGAAGGGATGCTGCAAAGAACCTTAAGGAATTCCTACAGTGCGCCGCGAGAGGTGCACTGCCAGCACACTGTCCCACTACGGGGCGAATCAGATGTAGGATGGGAAGGGAAAAAAAGGATGATAACGGGGAAAGCAGGAAAGGAAGGAACTTTGAATGAGAACGGAGGAGGTGTGAGGAAATGGATGATAAAGCGGGAAGCAACGAAGGAAAGTGGAAATTTGAGGGACAACGGAAAAAATGGAGAGAAATTGACGAGAAGGGAGAAAGGAAAGGCGAGACACAGGAGAGGGAGGGACGAATGGGACATATACTGGGAGGAAGAGGAGGAGGAGGAGGATGAGGAGGAGGAGGAGGAGGAGGGAGGAAGAGGAGGAGAAGGAGGAGGAGGAGGAGAAGGAGGAGGATGAGGAGGAGGAGGAGGAGGCGAAGTAGATGGAGAAGGGAGAAGGAGGAGGAGGAAGAGGAGGAGGAGGAGGAGGAAGAGGAAGAGGAAGAGGAAGAGGAAGAGGAAGAGGAGGAGAAGGAGGAGGAGGAAGAGGAGGAGAAGGAGGAAGAGGAGGAGAAGGAGGAAGAGGAGGAGAAGGAGGAGGATGAGGAGGAGGAGGAGGAGAAGTAGATGGAGAAGGGAGAAGAAGAAGGAGGAGGAAGAGGAAGAGGAAGAGGAAGAGGAAGAGGAGGAGAAAGAGGAGAAGGATAAGGAGGAGGAGGAGGATGAGGATGAGGAGGAGGAAAAGGAGGAGGAGGATGAGGAGGAGGAGGATGAGGAGGAGGAAAAGGAGGAGAAGGATAAGGAGGAGGAGGAGGAGGAGGAGGAGGAGGAGGAGGAGGAACGAATAATGCAGATAATGGGAAGCGGTGCATAAAGGTCAAAATAATGAGGAACGAAGGGAGGGGGGCCGGCTGTATGTGTATGAAGACTAAGGTTATAATACAAAAAAAAAAAAATAAGAAACATGAGTGGGACGTCATACAATAGAAACTATACTAATCCGAGCAACGGCAAAACAATAACAACAACGACAAAGCGGCACCAGCGACGACGTGGGGGAATAAGCAAAGATCTTTGATACAGAACATAAAAAAAAAAAAATAATAAGAAAAAGAGTCAAAACCCCGATTTGGCTTTGTGTTGAATTGTCCCATTGAGAGAATCGTCTCGTCGCCGCAGGTGTGAATGAGACGGGTGTGGAGGGGGGGTATTGGGTGGGGGATGGGGAAAGAGGGGACAGGGGGGGAGCCCCTATACCAGGGAAAGGCGTAGGTGGCGACAAAGGCACCTGAATCACTTCAGGTAACTCTAATTAAACATAGGTATTTTATTTCTCGGTCTGTCAGAGTCGCAAGTGTCAGGTATTGACCTTTTGTGCCTCTCTTACGTTTCCTTTCAACTCAGAGAAGGGGAATATTATTTTTCTGGAGTGTATTTATCACCTTACATGAATGAAAACCCATAGTTCACGTGAGTGGGTAGGAGGAGGAGAGAGAGAGAGAGAGAGAGAGAGAGAGAGAGAGAGAGAGAGAGAGAGAGAGAGAGAGAGAGAGAGGTTAAAATTACTGACCATAGTCGTGAGTCCTCTTACAAATTCTCCACAATGATCCCAAAAGGGAGGATCTGGAGAAGGCTCCCATATTCAATTTCATTTTTACTTCGAGACAAATGGCACTTGCGAACAGAAATTTATGTGAGTATGTATGTATGTATGTATGTATGTATGTATGTATTTATATGAATATGTATGTATATATATATATATATATATATATATATATATATATATATATATATACATACACACATCTATACTATGAATAAAATGAAATCAGCCCAAGTGGGGGACGTGAATGACTGGTGCAGCGTTCAGCTCATACTTGCTAGGTTCGTGTACTGCTCCCAATCTACTGCCTACCAGTCCACCCAACTGCAGATGGGTACCAGCAACTGCTGTGGCAAAGATACAAGGGTTTGGGGCTAGCAACGCCGCCCTAGGAAATCACTAAAACATATATATATATATATATATATATATATATATATATATATATATATATATAATATATATATATACATATATATACATACACACATACATACATACATACATACATGAAATCACAGACATGCTGTACAAACAGACAGAATTGGAGATGGGCATGCCGCCTTCCGTAGCGTACCCACACAACTCCTCAATTGGCCGAACATCTATATGCAAATGCAATTTCAGTTTGCAGCTGTTTTCTTTGATTGATTACCCGATTTGCAACGGCGGCCTTGCATTGTATTCGTCTTTTGAAACAGTCGCCTTTAGGTTTCTTATCCTGCTTTCCTAATCTGTGTATGTATGTATGTATGTATGTATGTATGTATGTATGTATGTATGTATGTATGTATATATATCAGTTGGTATAAAGGAAAACTAATTTGATAATGAATTGTATATAATTATATATATATATATATATATATATATATATATATATATATATATATATATATATATATACGCAGATGCAAGAATATGAACAAATTCTGATGTCTGTAACGTGAACTCGTTCTGATACTCAGGATGGTGGTTCGAACCCCATTACAGACTCTCAGATTTTTTCCACATTCTTGAATTGGCCCTAAGGCTTTGTAGTGACATAAGTATTCAAAAACTGTGATGAATTCGAGAAGTTAAGAGGGCTCTGTGGTGGTTATTACATTACACACACACACACATACACATGCATGCACATACAGTATGTGTGTGTGTGTGTGTATGTATGTATATGTATATAAATATATATATATATATATATATATATATATATATATATATATATATATATATATATATATATATATATATATATATATATTCAAGGCTCAAAGCATACAAAGACCAGGGAAAACTTTCATAAGGAAAGTTGACTTTACAAATTACTTCATTAAACCGATTCATGAAAAAATGAAGGAAGGAGACTAATCTGATTAAAAAAAAAAAAAAAGACGGTTCTCTGTCAGGATCAGAGCCACCCAGGTCTCTCATGTCCTGTTAATTTCCTGCTACAGGCACAGCGCCAAAGGAATCTGCTTGCGTCATTCCGACGGCCTCGGAAGGATCCGGGGTGGGGGTTGTGGGGAGCGGGGTTTCTTCATGCAGGGGCCGACGGGATGGGCGATCCAGTGTTCTCCACTACTACCCTAAGCCGCAGGGAAATGGGTTGAGCCTTTATCTCAAAGCAAGAAGAAGCCATGGGTGAGCATTATATTTTTAAAAGATTATATGAATGATCAATGTTGATTGATCATAATGAAAGGACCACACCGGATGACCAACAACCGCCGAAAATAACTGAAAAATGAGCAGAGGAATATAGGCCTATTTTGAACTAACGACCATTCATTATTCACATAATAACTATTCATTATAAGATGGCAAAACTACCAACACTCACCGACTGTCTTCTCAATCAATATATTTTTTACCAGACAGTCGACTG
>NC_089781.1:26210380-26212880 GCF_040412425.1 Macrobrachium rosenbergii
GCTGCTGTAATCGCGCGGTTACAGTCGCTGCATTGGAAGCGCACCTCTAAGGGGCAAACAACACCTTTCCCTTGTAGTACATCAATAATCATCAACGTCTATTTACTGTCTCTCTCTCTCTCTGTTATGAAGTTCCAGGCCCGAAGTATCAAGGCATCTAACCAAGCGTACCTGTATAGGGGACTAGACTATTGGTAACAGCTAAAAAAATAAAAACTTGAAAATTCAAATTCCTATATTTTCTTCCCAAATCGTCTTCCTTAACTACTTTTAGTCAATGGAAACACGTCCAAGTTTTTTTCTCCCCCACTTTCCAAAGACGTAATAAAACAGATCAAGATTTTTCCCCCTAGATCCAGGAATTCTCTCCTCCCTAAGTCCACAAGTTCAAGGGTGTCGTTTTTCCCCCTCTAGCGATAATCCGCCCCCAAAAGACTTCCTAACAGATCAGATATTAAACCAGGAGTTCCTGTTTATGTAAAGAGAAGGGGGGGAAAGTTATCGACTTTCTCTCACCTTTCTTTTTTTTTTATTTCCTTTCACCAGTTTGATTCTCTTTGGTTTCAGCGTAGATACTATTTTTCTTTTATTAATAATGTTCTTTGGAATATATTATTAGTTTTATTTTGTATCAAGTTATCAATCGCAATATCAACTTTTTTTTGTATGTTCCAAGCACTTTATTTTCACTATTTCCTCTCGAATAATGTACATTGGAATACATTATTAGTTTTATTTTGTTTCAAGATGCCAATAGCAATACTAACTTTTTTTTTGCATATTCCAAGCTCTTTATTTTCACTATTTCCTCTCGAATTTTGCATTGTCATTCCTATTTTTATTATTCCTCTTTATTCAGTAATCCCGTCTGCCCCCATTTTCTCCTTCGTGGAATTCCAGTTTGATTCCTGATTCGCAAAAGCTTTCCGTTGATATGGAAAGAAAGAAACAAAAAAATCGCAATTGAAAAAATTACATTTTTCTTCTGTTCTTGTTATCAATGCATCCTTCTCCTCTGTTCTCTGTAAAGTTTTTAATTACTACTTCGATATACACAGCTCTATTTACGTATGCATAAAATAATGCAGTAAACATCATCAGCGGTGTAATTGTGTCATTTATATGGAGTTTTCAGATGAGAGTAATTATCGTTGCGGAAGTTTCCCCGCTCAGAGAGAGAGAGAGAGAGAGAGAGAGAGAGAGAGAGAGAGAGAGAGAACTAACATTACACACCCTATGGCAACATTACGGGAAAGCTGCAACCGCTTTTGAAAGTAAGAAAACGAAAGCAGAATATTCAACATTATTATAGATACCTCTATCTTCTTCTTCTTCTTCTTCTTCTTCTTCTTCTTCTTCTTCTTCTTCTTCTCCATCATTTTTTTCATCATCTTCATCCCCTTCTTCTTCATCATCATCTTCTTCTTCATCATCATCATCATCTTCTTATTCTTCTTCATCTTCTTCATCATCATCTCCTTCTTCATTATCTTCTCCTTCATCTTCTTCTTCATCATCATCTTCTTCTTCTTCTCCTTCATCATTCTTCTCCATCTTCTTCTTCTTCTCCTTCATCATTCTTCTCCTTCATCTTCTTCTTCTCCTTCATCTTCTTCTTCATCATCATCACCTTCTTCTTCTCCTTATCATCTTCTCCATCATCATCATCTTCTTCTTCATAACGTGTTTCCGGAGATAGGAAACTGACAGATAAAAAACAACCAACAAACGCACCTCCCTTTCTCTTCTGCTTTCATTTCCTTCTGTTTATTGCAATTATATTCCTGTTTATTGTCAGGCCTTGAGTAGATAGGGCTTTCCGTCTAAAAGGAATAAAAAAAAAACAAGCACAAAATGCGCCGAAGTTTCTTCAGCGCGATCGAGTTTTCAAGGCCACCGAAAATAGATCTACCTTTCGGTGGTCTCGGTGTAATGCTGCATGACCCGCGACCCATAAAAATTTAACCACGGCCTGGTGGTGGCCTTTCCTATATCGTCGCCAGATGCGCGATTATGGCTAACTTTAACCTTAAATAAAATAGAAACGACTGAGGCTACAGGGCTGCAATTTGGTACGTTTGATGACTGGAGGGCGGATGATCAACATACCAATTTGCAGCCCTCTAGCCGGCACAATAGTTTTTTTTTACGGAAAACTGAAAAACCTGAGCCTTGAAGAAAATGTCAATGTGTCTTGCAAACATTTTGTGACAGAATTCTTATAACATTTCATTTCATACTTTATTTAGGTGACTTTAAGTCTGTACGAATTTTCAGTTTTTTTTTTTTTTTTTGAAGTTCAGCGACTCGACAGACAGTTCAGCAAAAACTTGAGGACTTCAATTAATTAAAACAAACTCCGCGTAAAGTTGTAATTCTACCTCTGCTAACAGATTGAGCACGAGCAGGGAACATAATTCAGTCCTTTGCGACGAAAAAAGGCTGATTTTATCCTTATCTTATACGAGAGAGAGAGAGAGAGAGAGAGAGAGAGAGAGAG
>NC_089781.1:26217880-26250380 GCF_040412425.1 Macrobrachium rosenbergii
AAGGAATCTGGTTTTACGAGAGAGAGAGAGAGAGAGAGAGAGAGAGAGAGAGAGAGAGAGAGAGAGAGAGAGAGAGAGAGAATCTGGTTTTACCAGAGGGAGAGAGAGAGAGAGAATCTGGATCTTACGAGAGAGAGAGAGAGAGAGAGAGAGAGAGAGAATCCGATAAGACGACAATCTTGTGAATTATCTCACATGTTGCGGTAAGTATTACCTCATCGAGATTCTCCAGTTTGCAGTTATATAAGACACATTCTCTCTCTCTCTCTCTCTCTCTCTCTCTCTCTCTCTCTCTCTCTCTCTCAGCTCCGGGTGCTGCAACTCATGGCAGTCGACTGACAACCAGGTAAATAATTCAAAGCTTAGGAGTATGTGTGCGTGTGCGCGTGTGCGTATGAGTACACGCAAGTATGTACGGCTGTATACTGAAAGTGTAACTATACAGTCATTTACTGTCCTTGAAAAGAAATAGGTATCTTTAAGCCCTTATTATTATTATTATTATTATTATTATTATTATTATTATTATTAGGTTGAGAGACCCCAATCTGTGCAATCTTTTCTACAATTTAACAACAACAAAAACAAAAACAAGAACTATAATAATAATAATAATAATAATAATTATTATTATTATTATTATTATTATTATTATAAATAATAATAATAACAATAATAATATTAATAATATTATTATTATTATTATGATGATGTTATAAATAAATAAATTAAAATCAGCTTTAAATACAAGACAGAACTTTAAATCAGAAATAAGCATGCGACGATAATCTTCAAGTTAACTGATTTCCAAACTTTCGTGTACACGGAGTCAACCTTTAACTTTTCCATTAGAAAGTATCCTAATAAACTTTCCTACTTTAGTTTAATTATCTCATTAGCTTTTCACTTTCATCTCAAATGTTTATTTTAATTTTTTCGCGTTGACATTTTAAGACATTTATTAGAATCCTTTTTCATTTTCAATACTTCTCTTCCTTCAAATGGCTAATTGTAATTTTCTCTGATATATCGTTTCAGTTTTCAGTTTTTTTTTTCCATCATCCTCTCAAAATCTTATGAATTTGTTTATTGTTATTTCCTCGATTATAGGTCCCTTCCTCCTCTTGGAACATTTTCATTACATACTTTCTTGTCCCTTTAGTATAATTTTTAGTTTTCTGCAATAGAAAACTATTGTGAAGGCAGTGTCTGTCCGTCCGTACTTTTTTTCTGTCCGCCCTCATATCTTAAAAACTACCGAGGCTAGAGGGCTGCTAATTAGTATGTTGATCATCCACCCTCCAATCATCAAACAAACCAAATTACAGCCATCTAGCCTCAGCAGTTTTTATTTTATTTAAGGTTAAAGTCAGCCGTAACCGTGCTTCTGGCAACGATATACGATAGGCCACCACCGGGCGGTGGCTAGAGTTTCATCGCCCGCGGCTCATACGGCATTATATCGAGACCACCAAAAGATAGGTCTATTTTCGGTGGCCCTGATTATACGCTGTAGCGGCTGTACAGAAAACTCGGTTAAGCCGAAGAAACTTCGGCGCATTTACAAAATTCATGATACTTTCCTTCTCCTCGAAACGTTATATTTAAAAATTTTCTATTTTTCTCCTGTTTCCTCAAACAATTAATTAATACTTATATCTTTGTGCTCATTAACACGTTACTGCATTTTCTCTTTCTTTTCACGTAAGCAATTTTAACATGCTTTGTCTTTTCGTCTGAATAACGACTTTACATATTTTTTTTTTCTTATCATTTACTCCTTTTATTGCATTTATTTTTAACCCCCATCTTTCCTACCGAAGCGTTAATTTTTTAAAAATAATTCTTAATTCTATTTTTGACATCCATCATTGCACTGAAAAAAAAATACTTATCCTTCTTTTTCTTATTCTCCTTCTTCCTTTTCCCCTTCTTCTTCTTCTTCTTCTTCTTCTTCCTCTTCTTCTTCCTCTTCTTCTTCTTCTTCCGAGTGGCTTTGCCGAAGTGTTGATTTTTTAAAGATAACTTTCAATTCAGTTTTTGACATCCCTTATTGAACTGAAGAAAAAACACTTCGTTTTCTTCTTCTTCTTCTTCTCCTCCTCCTTCGTCTTCTTCTTCCGAGTGTCTTCATCGGGCGCAGTGAGTGCCACTTCTTCCGAATACAAATGTATGTAAATGAGAAACAAAGTCTGAACGCAAATTGAAGCTCGCCAAAACAGTGTCTGTGTTGGGGTGTGGAAGAGAGAGAGAGAGAGAGAGAGAGAGAGAGAGAGAGAGAGAGAGAGAGAGAGAGAGAGAGAGAGAGAGAGCTTTATAAAGTGTGTTCGTGTGAGAGAGAGCTATCATTATAAAGTGTGCGTGTGTGTGTGTGAGAGAGAGAGAGAGAGAGAGAGAGAGAGAGAGAGAGAGAGAGAGAGAGAGAGAGAGAATTTTATAAAGTATGTTTGTGTGAGAGAGAGCTAGCATTATAAAGTGTGCGAGAGAGAGAGAGAGAGAGAGAGAGAGAGAGAGAGAGAGAGAGAGAGAGAGAGAGAGAGAGAGAGAGAGGGGGAAGCTTAATAAAGTGTGTGTGTGTTGTGAGAGAGAGAGAGAGAGAGAGAGAGAGAGAGAGAGAGAGAAATCTGCGATATTTTGCGGAATTAGCAGTATGTAAGAGAGCAATACTTTGAAAGTGTTCGCATGTGTTTGTATGAGAGAGAGAGAGAGAGAGAGAGAGAGAGAGAGAGAGAGAGAGAGAGAGAGAGAGAGAGAGAGCACCACTCTTGTCATAAAGCACCCTAAGCCTCAAGGTCTCAATTAAAAATAACTTGAAGAAGAAGATTCCTTACGGGAACTCATTTCTTCCCTTTTGAAGGTGATTTTAGGCCACCGTTATATTTCGCGCAACTCTTGTTTATGCTGGCAACTAAGCTTTTTCTTTTTCTGTGGTTAGTGATTTGCGAAGTTTTGTCTTTTCAATATCCGTGATAGCACACACACACACACACACACACACACACACATATATATATATATATATATATATATATATATATATATATATATATATATATATATATATATATATATATATATATATATATATATCTGATTAGAGTGTAAAATAGAAAATCATCCTTCGTATGAATACTATTATTCTAAAAGGCATTTAAAGGCCACTGAATTTACTTTCTCTGAAGCTTGGATTTGTTTTCATATACAAGTACAACAAAAATCCCGCGAGATTAAAAATCAAAAGATCTTTATAAAATCCCCATGTAGGCCTATTAACCGATAAAGAAATGACGGAAAACGGGGAATCGAGAAAAAAAAATGCACGCAAATAAATGTATGATTGAAAATGTATTAACGCTTAAACAAAAATCATTTTTAACACAAAACAAACAAAAAATGAGCCGAAAATCTTCGGCGCAATCGAGTTTTCTGTACAGCCGCTACAGCGTATAATCAAGGCCACCGAAAACAGATCTATCTTCCGGTGGTCTCGGTATAATGCTGTATGAGCCGCGGCCCATAAAACTCACAACCGGCCGTGGTGGCCTGCGTTGTTGCGTTGCCAGAAGCACGATTATGGCTACCTTCAACCTTAAATAAAATAAAATCTAACGAGGCTAGAGGGCTACAATTTGGTACGTTTGACGATTGGAGGATGGATGATCAACACTCCAATTTGCAGTCCTCTAGCCTCAGCAGTTTTTAAGATCTGAGGGTGGACAGAAAAAAAGTATTCTTGGAATAATAAGATAATTTTAACAATAACGATCTTTAAAATCGTTTCTTTTGCGTTGACTGGCTTCCCGTTTTGATCACAGATACCAATAATAAGAATGAGTTTGGTAATACTTTACAAAGAAAAAAAATATAAAGACCATTTAAAATGTCATCGCAAGCTAAACTATTCAAAAGTATATTTAGAACAATATTTCATGGTTTTAGTAACTCACATGACAAACTTAATTGAGAGCAAAACAGTTTCATGAGGTTTCTATGAATTCATGTAGAAAAGGACTGATGCGTTGTTTTTCACAGAATAAAAAAATATCAAAAAATACTATTAATAATGAAGGTATATTATGGGCAGTACAACTGGACAATATCATGTTATATATATATATATATATATATATATATATATATATATATATATATATATATATATATATATATATATATATATATATATATATATATATATAATCATTTGACTTTACCAATGCTTAGCATGTCTTACAGAATAAACACAGTATAACCTAACCTCTTCCGGGGGGCTCCCGTCTTCCTCCCTAACCCCAACCCCACCCCATAAAAGAGAAAATTTCCACGACGTGGCATCGCCAACAGAAAATAGGGTATCACATAATTATATAATCACGGCAAATGCTCCCTACTTCAAAGGCGGCTGTAATTTTACTTCAAAGAGCCCCATACGTGCCATTGCGTTAAATCCTTATTTCCTCCAAAGCTATATGCAATTAAAAGGTATATATTTATCTGTATTTTAATCTGTTTAACTTTATTGACGCACATTTATTCGTAATTACTTTATTTTTCTTTTTCTTTTTTTTTTGTCTTTTTGTATTTATTGATCCACATTTATTCGTAATTACTTTACTTTTTCTTTTTCTTTTTTTTTGTCTTTTTGTATTTATTGATGCACATTTATTCGTAATTATTGTTTCTTTTTTTAGTCTTTTTGTAAAATACGGGCATTTCATTCTGGGTATAGTTGTTAAGCCTTCTTATGTGTGTGTGTGTGTGTGTGTGTGTGTGTGTGCGCGTGTGTAAATCAGGACAATTAAATCCTCTTACGCTGGGAAGAAGAAAATAAGCAGAGAGAGAGAGAGAGAGAGAGAGAGAGAGAGAGAGAGAGAGAGAGAGAGAGAGAGAGAGAGAGAGGGCCATTTACATAACATCATCATCATCATCGTCATTCCGCGGCAATTTCGCTTAATTCAATTCAATGACTCGTTAAAAGTTGACTGCTGCAGTGCCTCTAAATACCCACCCCCACTCCCTCCCCCTCCTCCTTCATACTTAACCCCCCCCCCACCTCTCATTCCCTTCTCATCACCGTCCTGGTCGGAGAGGCGAGGGCTTATGTGTGCACGTACTGGACACCATGGTGGAACAACATATGCGCATATGTTGATGTTGTATGATTTGTACGTAGGGCCGCACGTACATTCTGAGTTGGGGCCGTGTCACGTTTTGCCGCCTACTTGGTGGGTAAGGGGGTTAGGGGTGGGTACAGTGGGGTAGGTGGAAGGAAGGGAGGGATGCGGTGATTGAAGATAGTGATGCTGATGATGGTGACGAGAAGAAGAAGAAGAAGAAGAAGAGAGAGAGAGAGAGAGAGAGAGAGAGAGAGAGAGAGAGAGAGAGAGAGAGAGAGAAAGAGAGAGAGAGAGAGAGAGAATTTGACTTGGTTGGGGATAATGGTGAAAATGGGGCCATGTGTGTGTGTGTGTGTGTGTGTGTGTGAGAGAGAGAGAGAGAGAGAGAGAGAGAGAGAGAGAGAGAGAGAGAGAGAGAGAGAATTGGACTTGGTTGAGGACATTGTTGAAAATAAGGCCGTGATGGTGATGATGTTGATGAGAAGAAGAAACGATGAGAGAGAGAGAGAGAGAGAGAGAGAGAGAGAGAGAGAGAGAGAGAGAGAGAGAGAGAATTTGACTTGGTTGAGGCTAATGTTGAAAATAAAGCTAATGCTGAGAGAGAGAGAGAGAGAGAGAGAATTTGACTTGGTTGAGGCTAATGTTGAAAATAAAGCTAATGCTGAGAGAGAGAGAGAGAGAGAGAGAGAGAGAGAGAGAGAGAGAGAGAGAGACGCACACGCACGGAAAGCATCTCGAAGGCGCCTCATATCGGCCCTTATACTCGTTGTTACACCGGTAGCAGAAAGGGCTGGAAGCTTTGACGTAAACACAAAAGCATTGCTGACTTGGCTTATACTTCGCCGGGAAAATGGCGGCTAGACGACAGGAAAGTGTGAGCTGGTGGGTTTGGGGGAATGGAATAGTGGGGGGATGAGGAGACAGGGAGGGGGAGGGGTAGAGGTGATGGAGAAAGAGAGAGAGAGAGAGAGACTGCATATGTTATAGAAACCTTCGTGGGAGAGGGGGTGAGAAAGAATAGGAGGGAGGGAGGGAGGGGAGGGGAGGGGGAGGGGTGATGGGTGGAACACCGAAACTCCGGGAGGGTGGAGACAACATGCGGCTTCGAACATACAGTCCACCCACAACATACTTCTTCCTTTTCTCTCTCTCTCTCTCTCTCTCTCTCTCTCTTTCTCTCTTTCTCTCTCTCTCTTTTCCCGACTGTTCCATCAATCAGTCTCGAATCCTTCGCCATAATCCTACACCGGCACAAAGGACTCTCTCCGTCCTGCGATTCAGGATATCACAACAACGTACAAATAACCAATTTGTCATGAGGATAGTCTTCCGCTCCATAAGGCGAGATTTAAGCTTGCCTCCTTCGCGACACCCTCTTTGTCATTCTTCCTGGCAAGCACTCCTACAGTAAATGAAGCAGGAGAAAGAAGAAATGGCGAATACATTATTAGGGAAAATAATGCTCGATAAACCAGAACGGAATGGGAGATAAAATTAGGGAAAATAATGAAGGAACCTGGACGGAATGGAAATTAATTGAGGGAAAGAATGCTGCACGAACCAGGACGGAATGGGAAATAAAATTAGGGAAAATAATGCTGGATAAACCAGGGCGAAATGGGAGATAAAATTAGGGTAAATAATGCTGAATAAACCAGGACGGAATGGGAAATAAAATTAGGGAAACTAATGCTCAATAAACCAGGACGGAATGGGAGATAAAATTAGGGTAAATAATGCTGAATGAACCAGGACAGAATGGGAAATAAAATTAGGGTAAATAATGCTGAATGAACCAGGACGGAATGGGAAATAAAATTAAGGAAAATAATGCTGAATGAACCTGGACGGAATGGGAAATAAATTGAGGGAAATAATGCTGGACGAACCTGGACGGAATGGGAAATAAAGTTAAGGAAAATAATGCTGAATGAGCCAGAACGGAATGGGAAATAAAATTTGGGAAAATAATGCTGGATAAACCAGGACGGAATGGGAGATAAAATTAGGGAAAATAATGCTGGGAAATAAATTGAGGGAAATAATGCTGGATAAACCAGGGCGGAATGGGAAATAAAATTAAGGAAAATAATGCTGAATGAACAACGGATGGACGGAATGGGAAATAAAATTGGGGAATGTAATGAAGAAACCTGGACGGAATGGAAATAAATTGAGGGAAATAATGCTAAATAAACCTGGACGGAATGGTAAATAAAATTAGGAAAATAATGCTGAATGAACAAAGGACGAAATGGGAAATAAAATTAGGGAAAGTAATGAAGAAACCTGGACGGAATGGAAATGAATTGAGGGAAATAATGCTAAGTAAACCTGGACGGAATGGGAAATAAAATTAGGAAAATAATGCAGAATAGACCGAGCTCATTATAATCACATTTATTATTATTATTATTATTATTATTATTATTATTATTATTCCTGGCACTAGGCGTAAATAACGAACTCGGCCAAGGAGAAAGAAGAAATGGGAAACAAATTAAGGAAAATAATGCTGGATAAACCAGACATGAATTGGAAAAAAATAAAGAAAATAATGCTTAAAAAATCAATCTCATTATAATCACATTTACTATTATTATTATTATTATTATTATTATTATTATTATTATTATTATTATTATTATTATTATTCCTGGCGATGAGTAAATGCTCGCAAAGCACTCGGCCCAGGAAAAGAAGAAATGCGGAATGAATTCAGGAAAAAAAAATGCCGAATATAATAGGACGGAATGGGGAATAAATTTAGGAAAATAATATTGAAGAAACCAACATCATTTCATTTACATTTATTATTATTATTATTATTATTATTATTATTATTATTATTATTATTATTATTATTCAAAAAGAGCACGCAATCAAATTGGACACGGTGAAAACGCCACTAATTGATTAGGCAAGCGACCATAAAGCAGAATACCGCGTGGGAACGGACGAAGAAATAAGTAATGAGAATAGAATAAGAATTAAAATAAGAAGCAAATGGCAAACTAATAACGACAATTAATTAGCACACAAGGAAATAAGTACCTGCCGGCGATCCAATAAACGATAAAGACTTCGGAAACTTTTTCCTTCTAAAAATTACTGTCGTATCGTAATCGATAGAAAATATTATTATGAATCATAATAATGGTAACAAAGATATAATTACCAGTTGTGGCAAATAAACCGGGCAAATAAAGAAAAATCAATAACAGCGGCATATCTGAAAAACATTGATGAATACAGTAGGAAAGAAAATAGCAACAATAGGGCAATAGCAATATCAATGACAATAATAAGCCAACAGCAACATCAGTGGCAATAATACGGCAACAGCAACGTCAGTGGCAATGATACAGCAACAGCAATACCAATGGCAATGATAAAGCAATAGTAATACCAATGGCAATGATAAAGCAACAGCAATACCATTGACAATAATAAGGTAGTAGCAATACCAACGGCAATGAAAAGGCTATAGCAATACCAATGACAATAATAAGGCAAGAGCAATACCAATGGCAATAATAAGGCAATAGAAATACAAATTACAATAATAAGGCAATAGCAATAACAATGGTAATGATAAGGCAACAGCAATACAAATGACAATAATAAGGCAATAGCAATACCAATGGCAATAATAATGCAATAGCAATACCAGTGACAATAAAAAGGCAATAGCAATATTAATGAAAATAAAAAAGGCAATAGTAATGGAAAGGCAATAGCAATACCAATGGCAATAAAAAGGCAATAGCAATACCAATGGCAATAACAATAAGGCGGCAGCAATACCAATAGCAATAAAGAGGCAATAGCAATACCAATGGCAATAAAAAGGCAATAGCAATACCAATGGCAATAACAATAAGGCGGCAGCAATACCAATAGCAATAAAGAGGCAATAGCAATACCAGTGGCAATAATAATGCAATAGCAACACAAGTGGCAATAAAAAGGCAATTCAATACCAATGGCAATAACAAGGCCACAGCAATATCAATGGCAACAAAAAGGCAATAGCAATACCTATGGCAATAATAAGGCAATAGCAATACAAATGGCAATACTAAGGCAATAGCAATACCAATGGAAAATACCAGTGGCAACAAAGGAATACCAATAGCAATAAAAAGGCAATATCAATTCCAACGGCAATAATAAGGCAACAGCAACAACTGATCACTAACGACTGCTGTATTTCCGTCAAAGGTTTCCAAAAATTGCTCTGAGAAACTTTAACGCCGGCCGAATATTGGCAAGCCACCCTCTATCACCACCGCGGGTGCCTGTCTCTATGCCCTGTAGTGAATTTTCTTCACATTAATGTCCCTTCAGACCGGCGGAATTTATGCTTGTCCCATATAGAACGCGGCCAATGAAAATGTTCCGCTAAAAATGCGATATCGGTTTTACTCCAACACTAATTCATGGCTCAGTTGAGAGAGAAATTCTGGTCTTCGGATTTATGGAGAGGAAAGGATTTTAATAATTCGATATTGCCGACAAAAATTACCATATGACGTATGCGCAGATATACACACAGACACAGGCGCCGCTTTCTTACGTTTTCGAATGTATTCTTGCGAGTATACATGCATATGAATACAGAGATTCGTACTGTGGATACTTCAATTTAGCGCGGCAAGAGTACAATCTGACGTTGATTCATGGATATATATATATATATATTATCTAGAAAGAGAGAGAGAGAGAGAGAGAGAGAGAGAGAGAGAGAGAGAGAGAGAGAGAGAGAGAGAGGAGAGAGAGAGAGAGACCTATAGATTTTATATACAACACAACACACACAGATATATATATATATATATATATATATATATATATATATATATATATATATATATATATATATATATATATATAACGTTTTTCATATCTCATTTCTCAAGTTAAATGGTTGGAATTTCACTAGAGAGTCACAATGCTACTGGTTGTACGTCTTGGAAATGACTGTATTATAGTTAAATGATTTTTGAACAGAAATTGTCAAATACCTGTTGGCTGATATACTCACGATATTCAGAGTCTGTTTCTCCTAAGGAAAAAATACCATCACTATTCGAACGAAAACGAAGCGATTTTAAGGAAAATACTGACAATACAATGTTATACAAGCTCAGACTTTTTAGTTCTCTGTAAAAGAAAGCTATTGTGCCGGCTTTGTCTGTCCGTCCGCACTTTTTTCTGTCCGCCCTCAGATCTTAAAAACCATTGAGGCTAGAGGGCTGCAAATTGGTATGTTAATCGTCTACCATCCAGTCATCAAACATACCAAATTGCAGCCCTCTAGCCTCAGTATTTTTTTTTTTTTTATTGAAGGTTAAAGTTAGCAGAATCGTGCTTCTGGCAAAGATATAGGACATGCCACCATCGGGCCGTGGATGAAATTTTCATGGGCCGCGGCTCATATGCATTAACCGGAGACCACCGAAAGACAGAGCTATTTCCGGTGGCCTTGATTATACACTGTAGCGGCTGTATAGAAAACTCGATTGCGCCGAGGACACTTCGGCGCATTTTTCTTAATTGTATTTCTCGTTTCACGTTTGGCCTTTACTCTCTTAACATTTTCAGTAACGCTAATGAGAACAATAATAATTAGAACTCTCAATTTTCATTAACGCTGATTGCCGGCAACACCCTAGTAAGCGGCAATCAGAAGACTGGCATTTTTTTTCTAACACATGACGTCACAGTTAATGAGCAAAATGTACCAATAATCATATATTCATGAATACGTGACGGAATTCATGAGGAGCAAAAATAACCCGAACCGTCTGAGGACAACTCTATTGAAACATTTACAAATAGATAAAAGAAACTTTGGAGTTTATATAATAAAAAAGGACTTTAATGAAACGAGTTTTCTTTCTCCCCCCCCCCTTGGTTTAGGTTGCATATAAGCATACCTACGTATCGACATACACATACACACATATATACAAACGTATGCGTAAGGTGACGTAATACAATACACTGTATGAACACTTAAACCATACTCATTCTCTGCCAACCGATCATTCAAGAATCCGAAGTCACTTCTGAATACACATGAAAAGTTTCTACAACAGAACAATAAATATAATAAATAATAAATATATATAAATATAAGTATCACATACGTTTTTCGAGTATCTAGAACGAAACAATAAATATAATAAATAATAAATATTTATAAACATAAGTATCACATACGTTTTTCGAGGTCCTCTCCTCAGGGCCATCCCTATGATACACATTTTAAATGGAATACAAAAAACGAAAAAGAAAAGGAATCGGAATACAATTTTACTGCGATTGAACAAATGGTTTGTTATGTAAGTTCAGTCCCAAATATTGGCAAATGGATTGTGCTGGAGATTCATTTAAAAAATTATATTTTTGTGGGAGATTTCTTTCAGAGAGAGAGAGAGAGAGAGAGAGAGAGAGAGAGAGAGAGAGAGAGAGAGAGAGAACGAAGTGGCGTAAAGAGAAAATAAAGTTAAAAAAACTTTAAGAAGAGAAACTAAATAAGAAAACAAAGGAAATGAAGACGATGGAAGAGAGAAATCATAAAAAAATAAACGAGTCGTATTTGAGAGAGAGAGAGAGAGAGAGAGAGAGAGAGAGAGAGAGAGAGAGAGAGAGAGAGAGAGAGAGAGAGATTTCTTACATCGTCCTAAAATAAAAATAAAATATTTTTATTATTTTTATTATCATAATTTAGAAGGTTAAAGAGGGATTTCCAAAATAAAATGCGACTTTCCCAATCCCTTATGAAATAAATGATTTAATTTTTTGCCATCTGAGCTAACACTATTACTACTATTATTACTACTACTACTATTACTATTTCACGCAATTTCAGATTATTTCTTTTGTTATAATGATAATTATGATAATTACAAATTCCGATGCATTTACTGATTTATTATTGTCAATACAATCTCCATAGAGCACAAAAGCCTATACTGTGGCTGATTTCTTTGGAAAAGCGTCAATAGTTTCATATAATAATAATAATAATAATAATAATAATAATAATAATAATAATAATAATAATAATAATAATAATAATAATAATAATATGAAGGAAATAGACCCTCTCTTAAACA
The DNA here is from genome assembly GCF_040412425.1 of Macrobrachium rosenbergii. Classification (NCBI taxonomy): domain Eukaryota; kingdom Metazoa; phylum Arthropoda; class Malacostraca; order Decapoda; family Palaemonidae; genus Macrobrachium; species Macrobrachium rosenbergii. The sequence continues at coordinate 26,230,125 of NC_089781.1, forward strand.
GGTCTTATTGAAAAGGATGGCCGTACTACCGTATGCGAATTTATCTTATAAAGAAAATAGAAAAAGATCCTGTATAGGATAAATTCGCATAATACAGCCATCCTTAATTTTCAGTAGTAATAATAATAATAATAATAATAATAATAATAATAATAATAATAATAATAATAATAATAATAAATAAAGTTGGAAAAACATGTTCAACTGTGGCACACGGGATGCAGAGGTAATCCAATAAACATTTTAATAAGGATAAAATGAATAAAATAGAATTTAAAATAATAATAATAATAATAATAATAATAATAATAATAATAATAATAATAATAATAATAATAATAATAATAATAATAATAATAAGAAGAAGAAGAAGAAGAAGAAGAAGAAGAAGAAGAAGAAGAAGAAGAAGAAGAAGAAGAAGAAGAAGAAGAAGAAGAAGAAGAAGAAGAAGAAGCTCTTATTTCATATTAGGACCATATAAATATAGCGTTAAATTAAATTCAATAGAACACCAATATCATGCGGTAAAAGCGAATGAATGACTTCTGCATTAAAATAACAGAAATACTGAATGTCACTCACTTTTTTTCATATAATGTATATATAACACAACAGCCACCGCTCTCATGTCATTCTTGCACGCCAATTTGTTTTCCACAGCAATGGACTTCGCCTTTCCCCGCTTAATATTTTTTTTTTTTTAAGAATTGTTGAAAAATCAAGCGCTTATTTGATTTCATTCCACATGAGAACCATCCTTAAGGCCATCTACTCATCTGGCTCCATAGCAACTTATACTGATTTGGTCTGACTGTAGCCTAAATAGGTCATTGATTTGGCATACCATACCACCGGACTGTTTAAAATAAATAGTTATTCTTTTTATACTTGTTCAATACTAACAATTTTTTCCATTTTGAGACAGCAAACATGTAAATCAGCCTCTATATTTGATGCTGGGAATTTTCCATTTTGAAACAGTAAATATGTAATTAGCCTCCATATTTGACGCTGGGAAAATTCCATTCTATGTTCCCTATGGCAAATGAATTTCTATGATAACACGAAGACATGGTTCATCGATTTGATGACGAAAACTGCTCACAAACAAGTTAGGTTCTCCTACAAGGCGAGTCGTTTCTCACGGAACCAAGACGATTTCACTGGTACTTGGATGATTCAGGTTCAGGCACAGAATTTTTCACTCTTCTGTAAACATCAGATGCTTGGATTTTCAACCACTGAGAATAAGCTTTGTATTTAGCTAACAAGGCTGAGTATTCGACAGATTGATTTATCAATAATCATAGTCACAGAATTGTTATTTGTTCACTTATAACCAGGAAGAACAGCGCAGATTAGAGAGTTATTATTATTATCATTATTATTATTATTATTATTATTATTATTATTATTATTATTATTATTATTTCAGGTTGCGGTACCGTCGATACCACAACCTGAAGTAGAAGAATCAGAATCCAGACCAAGGATTCCACGGATTTCTGATTAATTATTATTATTATTATTATTATTATTATTATTATTATTATTATTATTATTATTATTATTATTAAATACGAACAAGCGTCTATACGGAAAACGAAATAAAAGTCCATTACCATCACGAACAAGCTTTCAAAGAGAAGAATGCTTAAAAGCGAAAGAGATAAAATAAAGCAGAGAATTAAAAGAACATAAGGATAAAATTTTATTATTAAAGATATAAACGAATCAATAAAGATATCTGTATAGTACGAAAGAGAATTGGCTGAAGAAGCGTTACCTCTTTTATCTCAGGAGAATATGACTTTAATACGAGAATATTACCAAAATATTACTCTAAACCGATAAGTATACTCTGAAAATCTTACAATGTATATGAAAGGAGAGAGAGAGAGAGAGAGAGAGAGAGAGAGAGAGAGAGAGAGAGAGAGAGAGAGAGAGAGAGAGAGAGAGAGAGAGAGAGAGAGGTTTACTTACATTAGGCCTGTATTGTAGATAAAAAAATTCAATTTACATTTTTTGTTATAACCAAGAAATAAGAAAATAAGGGACTTCGTCCTAGAATCCTGTTAATATAACAAAAAGTTACATTTTTGGGGGTATAATCTTGAAAGAGCACAAACAAATTGCTTTATAACCTAGTGATAAATTCTAATCGTGAGGCGATGGTTTTGTAATATATATATATATATATATATATATATATATATATATATATATATATATATATATATATATATATATATATATATATATATATATATATACATACATATCATGCGTAATGGGAAAATTTCTCATCTCCGAGAGAAGTAAGAAGTATATTGTAAAAAATATCTCCCACGCAGCTCTTTTCATTATGGATTCCATTTTTTTAAAAATAATAATAATAATAATAATAATAATAATAATAATAATAATAATAATAATAATAACTGATTTCATTTCAGCTTTATTATAGAGGCGTGATCATTCGAATTTTCACTGAAATAAAGATAACAGAAAAATTCATCTCCCCCAAACGAGAAGCTGGGAGCATCAATAATATCTGGTAATAACGAAAATACATCTTAACCCCCTCTTCACGCCCCACTGCCACCACCACCCCTCCCCCAACAACCCCTTCCCTTCGCCCTCCCCTCCCTCGCGTATCCTGGCACCGTTCTCCCCTCCCGAATAAAGGACGGGCAGATCAAAATTTCAAGGAGCCGTTCTTAATGACATTTTCCAAGCAAGTGGAGCAGTGGAACGATTCCAAATCACCGCATTTAGACAATGCTCCCCCTGAATTCCTAAGTTGTTCCATTATTCAAAATGGGAGAGGAAGCCTCGACCCCTATTTCCCAAGAAACAGCAGGGGGCCACCGCCCCCCTCCCCCCGCTAACCTCTCTCCCTCCCCTGTTCAGCCCAAACCCTCGATCCCACCGTCGCATTTTTGTTTAAGCAGAGAATACAGACGTCTCCTACATTATATAAATAAATAAATAAATAAATATATGCATATATACATATGATATATATATACACACATATATATGTATATATATAATATATATGAATATTTATGTATATATATATTTTAATGCGTGTGTGCTCTTTACTATTACTCAAGAATAGGATCCACCACGTCCCAGCATATTAAAAGATTTACCGAGAGCTTCCTGAAGACAGCTCAAATTTCATTACTAATCCCATTAATAATAAGAGCAGTGAAGAAGTTTGGGAATTCTTTATTGCATCTCTCGATCTATTCTAACAACGAAGTTGCCGGGTTAGTTTTTTTTTTATATTATTTCATTTGTCAAATTATGTCCTCTTAAATCAACAATTAGCTGCTCACTCACGTAAAGCTATTTTGGAAATGTCAAGCTAAGAGACTCTTCACTGATATTCACGTTAACCTGGCAATGCTAATTTTGTTAATGTCAGTGCTCCCGATTAACATGAGAATTTATATATATATATAGAATCTACTGGTCACTTTTTTAGGAGATGTGTATATATATATATATATATATATATATATATATATATATATATATATATATATATATATATATATATACACATATATACTAGCTAATAAAAGACAAAGGATCCTTTGGTAAAAATGAAAAAAAAAAACACACTACCCACCGGTATGAAAACAAGCTCTTTAATCACTGATCAAAAAAATGTCTACAGAGAGACAAAAATGTCTGGGTGTCCGGATCGAACTTTACCCGAAGTCGGGCCAAAACTGGACTCCTAGAATCTATCCTCCCTCTGATCCACCCTTCGAGGAAGAGGGTGGAGTTATTAGGGGGGAGGAGCCAGGTAACGGCTACGCCCACATCTGCGGGTTTCCCATGTGAAAATATTGATTGAATATATTCTGGGTTTTACGACTGCCTTCAAACCTGATTATAAACGTCACAGAGACTGTAAATCAACAGACGTCAAAAAAATGTTAATTACAAAAATAAAAACGGCATAAATAAAGCAGTTATGCTTAAATAAACAGGGGGTTACATGCAACCAACCCACAAATGCTTCGGCACCGCCCAATTTTCGTTCAAGTTACTTTTTTCCTATCTTATTCTCGTTGATAATGCAATATTTGTCGAAGGGGCTTGTGAATCTTTTATCATACTCTTGAAAATACCAAAGGGAAAACGAAGACTTCGGTTTGGTTTACGTAACTTTTTTACAAATGATAAAATAAAGACGTATAACAACAGTTATACTTAAGGAAACCAACAAGATTTCATTTTCAGTGAAAACTTTGAAGATAACTACGAAAGAATTTTTACGTCTATGACGACCTCTACACAGTCTACGATTGTAGGCAGTGGGGGAGAATAACTTCTTGATTTTAAAACTTGGCAAAGGACTGGCCTTTATGCTAAGCGAATTGGCCCCTCCTCTTGACCCTTCGTCATCTTGACGCATTGCGCCGCCCTGGTGGAAGTCAACGTAACTAATAGATTTAAAAAATCGAAAAATTCCTTTAATTAAATCATTTCCAGCGTGATCCTTTCTATCAACGATTTCATTTGTGGAGAATTGAGCGAGTTTGGGATACTTGAACAGCAAAGAAAACGAACTTACGCGGCATAGTTTGGCTGGAAGTTAGTAAAAGTCGCGAAGTGTGGCAACTGCACGGGTCGCGGGCCAAGTTACAAGTACGGGCGGTGCTGGGAAGCTGAGGTTAGTTTATATCTCGCACTGTCAGAGTAGAGATGCAACGCTCTCTCCTCGTAGTCGCTCGCGAACTTCGCTGACATGATCGAGGTGTAACAGAGAGAAAAGCGAAAGACAGTTTTGAGATCGTTCGTTGTCGGGACTTTGGCCACCACGATGAAGGTGACAGTGGCAATTAGTGTGTTGGCAAGTGTTTTAACCACAGCAGTTACTCTAATTTACAATGCACCCGAAAACTGTAACTGGAATTATCGTGACAGTAACCAAAAAGACGTGACTCTCTCTTGTAACTTGAGAACCATTGGCAGTGACTTTGACACGAGCAACTTCTCGATCTCGCAAAGTGAACACACAACCGATCTGGAAATTCTGTGCAGTGATGTCTTGTTTTTCCAGTCGTCTCTCCAGCCTCGTGTTTTCCAGCGGTTGTTTAATCTCGATACCATCACGATCGAGTATTGTAAATTGACTGGGCTCCCGGCTGGAACTTTTCTCGGACTCGATGCCATGAAAATGCTAACAGTGAGAACGCATAACAGCGACTGGAGCGCCATGGCTCTCGAACTCAGTCCCGATAGTTTGGTTGGAATGCCCCATCTGGAACGCTTAGACCTGGGTCAAAATAATATCTGGAATCTGCCCGAACGTGTCTTCTGCCCACTGCCCGGTCTCCGACACCTGAACCTCACTTGGAATCGCCTTCAGGACGTGTCGGAAATCGGGGTTACCGGCAGTTGCGGTGCACATTTGGTCACCCTTGACCTCTCTGGAAATGACCTTGTTGTCCTTCCAGAGGCTGGACTGGCCGGCCTGGAATCTCTTCGTGAACTCTACCTTCAGTATAATGACATTTCCATGCTGGCAGATGGAGCGTTCCTGGCTCTCAATTCTTTGAATGTCCTCAACATTTCCAGCAACCGTCTCGTTGCCCTTCCCCCCGAAGTGTTTAACGAGACCTTAGGGCTGACGGAACTCTACATGCATAACAACACCATCAGTGTTTTAGCCCCGGGACTGTTTGCAGCCCTCAGCCGTCTGACTGTTTTGGACATGTCCCACAACCAACTCACTTCCGAGTGGGTGACGGCCGAGACATTCCGAGGGTTGGTGAGACTCGTTTTCCTGAATCTGAGTCGTAACCGCCTCTCGCAGGTCAACCTCGACATGTTTCGTGACTTGTCGGCTCTCCAGGTTCTGGATCTGAGCCACAACCAGCTGACTGTCATCGGCGACATGACATTCTCCCCCCTGGCCAACCTGCACCGGCTGGACTTGAGTTACAACAGACTGATGGGTTTGGAAGGGAGAAGTTTATTGGGCTTACACGTGTTGTCTTCCCTTTCCGTTGCCCACAACAACGTCTCCCGCATCGCCCCCGATGCCTTCAACAACTGCACGAATCTTCGTGACCTGCGGCTCGAGTACAACTTCATGGAATCGATCCCCGAGGCCGTTCGTGCAGCAGAGTACCTGCGTACTTTAAAGATCAGCCATAACGTCATAACGAGTGTGACCAAGGATGACCTCACCCCCCTGAGCGGCCTGAGGCATCTGGATATGTCGAATAATCGTCTGCGAGGGTTGTGCAAATCGTGTTTGGGTGGTCTCGAATATTTAGAAGTCTTAGACTTGTCTCGCAACGAGTTAGGGTCAGTGCCGCACGGTGTGTTCGATACAAATACGAGATTGCAGTTGTTGAGAATGGATGGAAATAAGATGAGTGATATTAATGGTTTGTTTGCTTCGTTGCCTAATCTCTTGTGGCTTAATGTGTCTGACAATCGCATCACGTGGTTCGATTACGCCCTCATCCCGAATCAACTGCAGTACCTCGACCTTCACGACAACAAGATCAGGGACCTCGGGAATTACTTCAGCTTGGAAGGGAAACTGGAACTGAGAACACTCGATGTAAGTCATAACCAACTAGAAAGTCTTGGTGGTCCGTCTGTGCCGGACAGCGTAGAACTTCTTTTTGTAAATAGTAATAAAATCACTCGCATTGGTGCAGGAACTTTTGCTAACAAAAATAATCTCTCTATGGTTGACTTATATGATAATCTTCTCAGTAAGGTTGATTTGAACTCTATCAATCTCCCACGTGTCCCAGAAGACCGTGACCTTCCCGAGTTTTATGTAGGTGGCAATCCCATCTTCTGCGATTGCAACATGGAATGGATGCACCGTGTCCATCAGATCAGCGGTCTGAGGCAGCATCCACGTGTGATGGATTTAGACAAGGTGATTTGCACTCTCCCCTACCCCCGTACAGAGGAGAACCGAATTCCTTTCTTGGAGACTCAGCCATCGCAGTTTCTGTGCCCCTACACCTCCCACTGCTTTGCCCTCTGCCAATGCTGTGATTTCATCGCTTGTGACTGCCAGATGACATGCCCGAAGGGATGCTCTTGTTACCATGATGACACGTGGGCCACTAACATCGTCGACTGTTCTGCCAGAAACCACCACCAGCTTCCGGATGACATACCCATGGATGCCACCGTTGTTTTCATGGACAAAAACGAGATGCCAACCCTCGATGCCCACCACCTCATTGGCAGAAAAAATCTAAGGGCTCTTTACATCAACAGTTCAAGGGTGGAGAGGATCCAAAACCGCACTTTCCACGGCCTTTCCTCCCTCAAAGAACTTCATCTCCACGACAACATGTTGGCAGAATTGCACGGGTACGAATTCGAACACCTGGAACATCTACGTGAGTTGTATCTTCAGAACAATCGGCTGAAAATCATCAATAACGCCACCTTTACCGGTCTGAAGGCTCTCGAAGTTTTGAGGCTGGACGGGAACTTCATCTTTGACTTCCCGGTGTGGCACCTGAAGCTCAACTCGGGCCTCAAACACGTGGCACTCGGTGCCAATGCATGGTCGTGCGAGTGCCGGTATATGGTCGACTTTAAAAACTGGCTTATTAGGGAAACAGATGTTGTTCACGATGCCAAATCTATCTTTTGTGTATCCAATTCCTCTGGGGACCCCGGTCCTTATGTGCTTGAAAGTTCATATTCGTGTGAAAACTTTGTTGCAACATCCATTGTGCAAGAAAAGCTAGAAAATGATTTCTTGCAACCAGTGTTAATTACTCTTGGCATATTTTTCGTTGTATTAGTCGTGGGTGTTGTGTTTGCTGTGTTCAGAGTCCGCCTGCAACAAAGTGTGTCTAAGAAATGTGGGCTGAAGTGTTTCCCGTCGCAGCCGACCCCTCCCAAGGAAGACGAGAGGAACATAGTGTACGATGCTTTTATCAGTTACAGTGAAATGGACGCTCCCTTCGTCACCGAGGTCTTCGCTGCCGAGCTCGAGAACGGAGACCCCTCCTACAAGCTGTGCCTTGCCTCCAGGGATTACCAGACCGTCGGGACATACGTGGGAGATTTTATCGTCCATTCCATTGAATCGAGTCATAAAACCGTTCTAGTCTTAACGAAAAATTTCGTCGACCACGACTGGTGCAAATTTTCATTCAAAGCCGGCCACCTGGAGGCGCTGAAAAACTTCAAAAACCGCGTGATTGTCGTGGTGTGCGGTGACGTGAACGAGAGCGAGATGGACTCCGACCTCGCCTCCGTCGTCAAGGGCGCCACCAGACTGAAGTACGAGGACAAGTCCTTCTGGAGCAAGCTGCACGCCTCCCTCCCCAGCGGCACCAACAAGATCTCGCAGCAGTGTTACATCACCGAGACCAACTACATCATGAGAAACAGCGTGCCCGTCTTGTCCCCCAACCACACCCTCAAACAGGGGCAGTTGGTGCCCAACATGGTGCTCACGAATGCCATCAAGACCCCGGTCACTCACTATCACCAGCAGCCGCAGCAGCAGCAGCCGCCTCCCCATCACCCTCACTATCACCAGACACAGCCGTCCATAAGCAGCGATCCGGGGGAGCTCGACAAAACCTTCGTCAGTGTAGAGACGGCCCAGTCTAGTCTCGCCCCGAGTCTCAGTCATTCCTACATGTCCATCGACTACGGGGCCGCCAGAAATTCCCACATTTATGCCTCCATTGACGAAACCACGCCAGCACTCCCCCCGTCCACGCTCCCTTCAGTACACACACTCCATCACCACCTCCGTCAGCAGCAGCAGCAGCAACAGCAGCAGTCACAGCAGTCACCTTCCCCTCCCCACCAGTACCTCCCAGTCAGTAACAGCAGTCAACAGCGGCGGCCTCTGACTGGGGCTCCCCCAATTCAGGCTTTCGATCAGCCAGCAGTCACGGCGTCCTATTTCATATAAACTGTCAGATTATTAAGGGAAAAAAAAGAAGTAATTTATATTATTATTATTATATAATGATTAATCTTGGTATATGTGAGATTTAAAAGAATTATCTATATAAATATATATAAATCTATGTCCTTGTTGGCAGCAGTATGTATGTCATGTCTGTTGGATGTGTCTAAAAAAAAAAATGTCGTGAGGACCAAAACGTGAATGGATCAATTACTATTAATTAATCAATAGGTGTAATAGTGTTGTAGTTGACCGTCAAAGCTAAAAGAAAAATAAAAAAAAAGCTAAAAACAAACGGAGACTTGGTGAAAGCCTATGCGGCGGGGGAAGGAGAAAACTGATCATGTGTTAATTGTTTGTGTCTAGTCAAAACATAAATAAAAACGCGAAAAACTTTTTAAACGAGACAGCATCTGCTCTAGTGCCTTCAACTGACGGCCTTTGTTGCAACAATGTTTTGGGCTGATGATATAATATAATTATGTGTGTGGACGTAGCTTCTTGCGTAGCGTATATATGGCTCTTTGCTGATTATGTCGGAGAAATATTCATTAAAAAAAAAATGAGGATCATTTGTAAATACTGTACTATAGTTTAATATGTATAAATCGTGATACTTATGGCCAAAGTGTGATAATATTTAGCTGTTACATTAAGCTCAAGTCATGAGTTTGAACGGGTATTTTTATAAAATCAAATAACTACAAAAAATAAAATGATGACTTGTTAAAACGCTGCCTCTCATTAGCTACCTACTATTATTTGTGGTGATTTGAAGACTCAGTTCCGATCTGTGATAAGGAATGTACCAAGTAAAATAATTACTATTAATATATTTTCTGCAAATATCTTAGAATTGGATATACATAATAAAATACTATGAGACGAGACTATAAAGTCCCTATGTACTAATTTATGTTAAAAATAATAGAAGTTTAAAAAAAATTATTCATATTCATTTACATTTTGACAGAAAAGATGTTCAGAGGATATTCAGTCATGTTCATATATATTGGAATTACCAAAAATTTAAATTTAAATCATCTTATTTTGGATATTGACAACAGTTGTCATTTTTTGTCAAAATACACTTCTCAAGATAAACAGGTTTATAACTTGGATTATTTATCAGACTATACTCAGTTAAGGACTTTTTTTTTTAACTGATTATTTCTAATTTTCTTTGATGGAGAGAAAATCCTACGGATGATGTGAAAATGACCTGATAAAGATTTAATGACAAAAATGAGTAAGAAGCTGAAAGACGCACGAAAATATGATGGTTGGAGAAAATATTATGAAAGATATGAATATAAGAAAAAAAAAGTCATGAGAAATGAATAAGGTTGAATGAGTCACTGGAAGCAAAATGAATAATGAACTTTAAGTCAATTAAAGCAGAACACTTCATATACAATATATATGATACAACTTTTTTTTTTTTATCAAAGTAACACTTATGTTAATATAAAGGAGAAAATAAGTAAAGGAATTTTTCAGAAGGTTCTCAAAAAAAAAAGAAAAATTGACAATACAGAATGAAAAATAAGAAAAAAGTATATCAATGCCATGAAACAAAGTATCTTTGCGTAAGAACATTTCATAATAAAAGTATAGCATTATGCAATTATGGATATAGAAAAAAAAGACGATGAACTTAACAGTTTACTTTAAAAATTTCTATGAACTGAAAAGTTTATATACAATAAGAAACATCATATCAAATAGTTGAACCAGATTTTAAGAATAAAGGTTAAAGCTTATAAGCGTATTCAAATGTCTGAAAAAATCATTTACAAATAAAAAAAACATCTATAATATAAAGAAAGAAAATGAAAGTTTAAAAAGAAAGAGGTAATAAAATATGCTGAAAAGAAAGTAGAAAACTGAACGATAATTACTCTGAAAGAAAGATTAATATAAAGCTTCGATAAAAACAAACTAATAAAAAAATATTGCTCAACAGAAAGATTGGCGCAAAGGACTGATGGAAATGAATTCAGGCTGGGAAATGTATCACAAGAAATTTTAAATGACGAACGGGCGAAGTGAAGATGAATGGAAAGACCCTTAAAGGAGAAGAAAAAACAAAAATTGGCAACTCGCAAACCTCCCTGGCTTGAAGGGTTACTCCAAAGATGATCTTAGAGATGAGAGGGAGAAACAGATATTATATACAGATATACTGTATATATACATATAAATTACTTAGTATTTTATTATTTAATAAAACCTAGAAAAATACAAGTAAAAAGGGTTTATGGAAAATGAAATCCATGATCATTCCAAAGGATAAGATCGAGTTTGAATACAACATCTGAAGGAACTTAGTGAGAGTCTCTCTCTCTCTCTCTCTCTCTCTCTCTCTCTCTCTCTCTCTCTCTCTCTCTTCTGAGAAAAGGAAAAGAAGGAAATGTGGATATTACATAAATGATAAGGAGTATATATATATAAAAATAACATCCAAGGTACCGAAAAATAAAATTCATATAATGAGAATAACAACGTAGGTAATGGAAAAATAAAATGAAAATGGCATCAGATGTAGAAAGTGAATTTTAAAGTAACTGATACTGAAGTTACTGATTAGAATTCATCTGATTTTACATCAGCAGTGATAGGATAAATATAATAGAGGTTTAATAATACATATGGTAATAATTTTATTGTCATGACAGCAATAGTAAATAAAGTTTTTGAAAGGAAATGACAAACTCTAAAAGGAATTATACCAAAACCGCATCAGCGGGAATAGTTAATTGTATATCATCAATGAACAAGGAAATATGGAATGAAAGCAATGAAAAAGGCATTAATGGGAATGTAAAAATATATTTAAAAAAAAAAACTGTAATATACCAATGAATAAAGCATGACGAGAATAGCACCATGGGCAATGAATGGAAAATTTTATAACACGTAAAATTACGAACAACAATGCACTAATGGAATTACACTCATAAAGGTCATGTTATTAAATAAGTCGTTCCGTGAATGACAGGTTAGGTGATATACTCTGCAAGATCAATATTATTACTATTAAGAAATCACTGAATAAAAAGTTTGTAATGTCAACAACGGCTGCTAAAATTCTACTCTGCACGAAATATCTGTACAATAGATAATAATAATATACTGATGTTTTATATAGTGCATAATTATGAAATGCACTATATACAGAAATGCATACATACAATACATAGATATATACATTTATGTTTTTGCACATACATATACAGTATTTATGTACATATACATATATTTATATATAAATATGTGTATGTGTAATTTATATATATATATATATATATATATATATATATATATATATATATATACATATACATATATACCTATATATATATATATAATATATATAGATAGATAGACAGATACGAGAATATATAGATACAGATATTTATATACACTTTAAAACAACTAGCAGCTGAGAACAAAATGAAAATCGCGAATGCAATACAATAACGACCAAAAAAAAAAAAAATGAAATCAATCGTTATGCAACGATGAAAACAATATGAGCCACTGGACGCTGTTAATCCCTCCACTTCACTTCACAAAAGGGTTTGGGATTCATCGAGGATTTAATTGCTGCCCAATTGGTGCTGAGGGTATTGATCGACGGGTATAATGAGAAATCCTTACTACGTGCTAAAGAGTTTGTCGCCTCGGTCGATTCCCCTTTCGGATGGATTTTATTTCTTCGATTTTTATCTGTCTTTTGTTTTGTTTTTTTCTGATGTTGTTTTTTCTCTAATGATAATAATTTTTAGATAGATATTTTTCTTTGATTTTCGTCTGTGTTCTGATTACCTTGAGCTGTTGTTTTCTTTTTTAAATAATATAACAATAACAATAACCAGGATTCCCCTTTTTCATAGATTTTTTCCTTGATTTTCGTCTGTCTTTTGTTTCTCTCGGGTGTTGTTTTTCTCTAATAATGATAATAACAACAACAAGTTCTGATTACCTTTAGCTGTTGTTTTTTTAATTATATAACAATAATAATAACCAGGATTCCCCTTTTCAAACATTTTTTCTTTGATTTTCGTCTGTCTTTTGTTTCTCTCGGATGTTGTTTTTCTCTAATAATGATAATAATAACAACAACAACAGTAATAATAATAATAATGATAATGATAATAATTAGGATTCCTCTTTTGATAGATTTTTTCTTTGATTTTCGTCTGTCTTTTGTTTCTCTCGGATGCTGTTTTTCTCTAATAATAATAATAATAATAATAATAATAATAATAATAATAATAATAATAATAATAATAATAGTAATAATAATAATAATAATAATTAGATTTTTGTCTTTGATTTTCACCCGTCTTTTGTAACTCTAGGATGTGGTTTTTCCTCTAATAATAATAATAATAATAATAATAATAATAATAATAATAATAATAATAATAATAATAATAATAATAATGATGATTAGGGCAACATACTTACAGAACGGTCTCTTTTTCTCGACTACAATTCAAAGGGGGTCTGTACATTATGACTGGGGAAGGGAAGGGAAGGCTCAGTAAAATCAATTTCATTACCCAGAGTGCAGATACACAAAACAGTTTTATAAGGAAGCACAAACACTGTAAAATACAGGGCATAAAAATCGTTACCTTTCAAAGAAGGACTTAGCCTACAGAATGTTATTTAATCTGTTTACTGAGAATCTCTTCAAAGGGCCGCCCACGTAACGCAAGCACCTCTCATTATAAACATATAAAAGATTAAAAAAAATTCAAAAGATTTCCCAGTCATCAAGTGGTCAAAAAAAGCAGTAAAAATCGAGTCATTCATTCCGTAAACCTATAAAGTGAATTAAAATGCCTTATTGACATTTTAATGCGTAATAACCACGACTTATTATCAACCGCAAAAGAAAATTGAATTCTAACTGGCCGTGTTTTCAGTCCGTTCATCAACCACAATTTCCATACAATAAAAAAAAACATTAAGGTTTGGGGAAGGAATCGCGTCGCAGCCTTCAGGCCACAATGGAAATCGGACACCGAGGGGGAAGCCTAAAATGTAACATGACGCCCAAACAATTTAATATTTCATTATAGGTTCAAACTGACAATTTATTATTCCATTATGAGTCAAAATAGCTCATAATGCACTAAACCGGGGACTGTTTTTTCAGGCTAATGGCTGACGTAACCAAAAAACGACTATAAAAAGGAACAACAAAATTAGTATTTTTGTTGGTTGAATGGTAAGGACAACGAAGAAAACACTGACCATAGACCCAATGGTTCGGGCAAGGCCTACTATACCCCAAAAGTCTGGGGATGGGTGGGGAGGTCCATGGGTATTCTCGTAAGGTGGGGTGGGAGCCCTTCTCTGAGTTGCGGTAGGAGTGCCCTACTAGTGAGAGGGAGGGAAGGAGGGGGGAGGAATAGGATTTAGGATGGAGGGAGGGGGGAGAGGAACGAAAACATTCCGACCATACATTGATGGTTCAAGCTACAGACCACACTGAGTAGATCTGACGGAGAGAGCCCCAGGGATGTTTTCTTTTCATTATTAGAAATATTCTCTATTCAGCTGATAGAGAAGCCAGTGACAAATGGCTCTGATCAGATAGTTTTCTCTCTTCTCGGAAGATATGATTGATTACGTTTGACGTGGTCACCGAAATCTTTGTGTGTGTGTGTATGAGAGAGAGAGAGAGAGAGAGAGAGAGAGAGAGAGAGAGAGCATACTGTATATTTACACTGCGACCAAACATCATCTGGAACGACAATACAGGGATCGGGAACAAATAACACTTTGATGTTCAAAAATCGTAACATCAGACGAAATTAGACGTGACACTGACGATTAGGGCGAAAATCACACTTCGCCTTATTTAGCGGACGACACTGGCTGGACACCGCGGCTTTTTTATAATCGCCAAATATGCAAAACAGAGATTGAGAAACTATTAATAGCAATGTCACAAATGGCTATTGTGAGCGAGTTTTCTTCTTCCCGGAATAAAGAAAAAAAAATAGTGAATGAAGGGCATTAGAGAAAGCAGGCTTCTTCTTTTACTTCGGAAGTTTCAAGCGAGACAAACAAGCAGAGAGAGAGAGAGAGAGAGAGAGAGAGAGAGAGGACACAAGCCCGTGGGAAACAAACTGGCTCTAAATGCGGACTGCTGGTCGCGGAAAGAAGCAGAATTTGTACAGAATTTCTATTAAAGCATTAAGGTCAGAGAATTTTTTGTGGCGGAATTAGCGTCACTGTGCAGATAACATTATTATTATTATTATTATTATTATTATTTAAAAGTAAACTATAAAGAACCCAAACAAGGCGAAAAGGGGGAAGTATATATATAAAAGAGAGATAAAAGTATCAGACTTCATATATATATATATATATATATATATATATATATATATATATATATATATATATATATATATATATATATATATATATATATATATATATATATGTAGCATAATCCTCCTCCCCCCAAACCGCACATTTCCGCACTTGACCAAATCAACCTGAATGCTTTTCTTTTAGATTCCTCTCCGCTCTCGAGTCTGGTCGGTCGGCCACTTGGAGCGTCCCAGAGCGCCATAATGCGATTCTGCATGGCTTTCAGCATCCCTTTAAGAAGAGAAGGATCTCATTCTTAATAATAGACAACAACAACAACAACAATGTCTGACAATCAACGCTAAAGACTAGGTTTCCCCCCCTGTGAATATTGATGACGGGGAGGTGTGAATAAAAACTGATTTGTTACATATACGTGCTAATATAATAGAATATATATATATATATATATATATATATATATATATATATATATATATATATATATATATATATATATATATATATATATATATATATATATATATATATATATATATATATATATATATATATATATATATATATATATATATATATATATATATATATATACATATACATTTGAAGGCAAGTAAGAAAATAAATGAATAAAAACATCAGGAAATACGAAATAGAATTAAAGTTATCAGTGTAACCAGAACTTAAACATGAATAACGTATTCATGAAAATGAAAATAAACTAAAAAAATATATATATAAAAGTAAAAAAAAATTACAAAATGTTAAAAAAAATTTCCTCGGGGAAATTATTGGGTAAAAATTAAATCAATTAATTTTATATCAATCCTTATCAATTCGATGACGAATATATCACAAAGGGATTTGACAAGCGATAGAATACAAAAAAAAAAAAGTTTGAAATTTCATTCTGCAATATACAATTTTTTTTACACTTCTCACAGAACGCAAAAAAACCATACGGGAAAAACACGCAACGCACGCAAGCGAACCTCTCATAGGGATATATATATATATATAAAATTATAATCCCCGCCACGCACGCACGCACGCACGCAATAACAACAGAACAGGCGTTTCAAATTGCGTGGGAATGAGATTACTCCCCCTGATCAACAATAAAGACGCCCATAGGGCGGTGCACTGTAGACATCATTACTTAAGGTTCTCTGCAGCTGCAACCCCTTTCGTTCCTTTTACTCTACCTCCTTTCATATTCTCTTTCTTCCATCTTACTTTCCTCCACCCTCTCCTAACAACTGATTCATAGTGCAACTCTAGAGGTTTTCCTCCCATTACACCTTTCAAAACTTTTACTGTTAATTTCAGTTTCAGCGCTGAATGACCTCATAGGTCCCAGTGCTTGGCTTTTGGCCTCAATTCTATATTCAGTTCAATTCAATTAATAAAGACAGCAAGTGCGATACACCTTTCGTCGTTAAGGAGTGAATTCCATTTACTGTTTCTAACGCCATAAATAACTGTCTTCAGTATCATTAGCGGTAGCCTTGGAAGCAAATTTAATAAAAGAATCTCTAGGTGCTAAATAACGCAAATTTACTAAAAGAATCTTTCGGTGCTAAATAACGCAAATTTACTAAAAGAATCTTTCGGTGCTAAATAACGCAAATTTACTAAAAGAATCTTTCGGTACTAAATAACGCAAATTTACTGAAAGAATCTTTCGGTACTAAATAACGCAAATTTTCTAAAAGAATCTTTCGGTACTAAATAACGCAAATTTTCTAAAAGAATCTTTCGGTACTAAATAACGCAAATTTAATAAAAGAATCTCTAGGTACTAAATAACGCAAATTTAATCAAAGAATCTCTAGGTACTAAATAACGCAAATTTACTGAAAGAATCTTTCGGTACTAAATAACGCAAATTAACTAAAAGAATCTTTCGGTACTAAATGGCGCAAATTTACTGCAAGAATCTTTCGGAGCTAAATAACGCAAATTTACTAAAAGAATCTTTCGGTACTAAATAACGCAAATTTACTGCAAGAATCTTTCGCTACTAAATAACGCAAATTTTCTAAAAGAATCTCTGGGTACTAAATAACGCAAATCTACTGAAAGAATCTCTAGGTACTAAATAACGCAAATTTACTAAAAGAATGTTTCGGTACTAAATAACGAAAATTTACCGAAAGAATCTTTCGGTACTAAATAACGTAAATTTAATCAAAGAATCTCTAGGTACTAAATAACGCAAATTTACTAAAAGAATCTTTCGGTACTAAATAACGCAACGAACTGTACTTCCCGAACCAGCCTTAAAGCTGAGACCCGCTGAGGCAAACTCTCTCTCTCTCTCTCTCTCTCTCTCTCTCTCTCTCTCTCTCTCTCTCTCGTACTTCATTTAGACGTCCTGTTTCAAACAGCGGCTTGGTTCTTTTCTTTTTTACAATTTTTTTACCGGGAATTTCAAGTGATGCTGGAGAATAATTTTATTTATTTTCATTAATCAGAATTTTGTTTTCACTGAATGCCGTCATACATATTTTTTTGTTGAATGCATGCTTAAGATTGCATGACAATTAGCTGTATAGAATATACATACATGCATACATACATACATACATACATATATATATATATATATATATATATATATATATATATATATATATATATATATGTGTGTGTGTGTGTGTGTGTGTGTGTGTGTGTGTGTGTGTGGCTTAAAGTACAGTTAGTGAATATTAATCTGATGAAGTTGTAACAAGAAATAAGTCAATATATATATATATATATATATATATATATATATATATATATATATATATATATATATATATATATGTGTGTGTGTGTGTGTGTGTGTGTGTGTGTGTGTACATAGGGTACCATTCAAAATCTTGCTCCTGCAAGTAGACAGATAGATAATGAACTTCACGCTTCAATTCCAAATTAGGAACAACTCTTACTAGGAACTCTGGAAATCGAAAATGCGACTTGCAAATCCACAAAGGACTCAAAGTTGTCTACGATGTTAAAATCAGAGCAGAAATGAGTTTGTTTTTAATTTTTTTTCCTGTTAAACTTCCCCAGCCACCAAAAATGAGCAACGTTTTACATTCGGAAAAAAAAATGATTATTAGATTTCAGAAAATTCATTGTATAGAAAAAAAAAATGCTTGGCAAAACACGCAAATGATGATACCAAGCTCTGCTATTCAACATTTTATTCCGGGCAACAACGGTTCAAATGAAATTTATCCGGCTACATATTACAGCACACAAGAACGAGTTCCTGGATTTTTCTCTTTTATTTCATGCTTTTTTTTTTTTTTTTTTGTGGAATTAAGCTTTCGGGTAAACTGTCAAAAAACATTTTCTAGCAACGAAGTTCACTATTATTCCGTTCCCGGAGTGAGTTCTCCGCGAGAATAGACACGCCGCTAGATAGGTAACAACACAAAGAATGATAAATTTAATTGGAAGTCAGCGATACCGAATCAGGTGGGGAATTTTGCATGTATAAAACTGTGTCACTTGCACAGTTGTTCTGTTAAATAAGATGGTGTCAGGAAAAGTTACAAGCTTTCCAGGACTATCAAAAAACTCTGGCTACAAAAAGGTTGAGATTGGAAGGCGATTAGCACTGCTGCCATATTTTCTCAAACCCGTTCAGACTTTTCAAGAAAAAGGGTGATAATTTGGTATATTTGGCGCTGCCATTTCCCAGTGTTATAGATGATTAAGAGGAAGTGACCAGTGGCTACAGTAATAAGAAGATTGTCTGTCACCTTCCTTCTCCATTCGTCAGTACAAGAGGAAAACACGAAGAACAGAGCATTAGACATGGACCTTGCTGTACATTTGCCAAATTGCTCAATACAAAACTGAATTAAAGGGGTGTATAATATATATATACCTTTTATGTATACAAGTACATACGTTAACATATATGCATGCATACATTTCTTAAGAACGAAGTCACTTGCCAATAAAACCAAACGGCTGGACAGTCCGCTCGAATATGTCCGCTCTCAGGATGAACCCTAACCTCGCGGTTTATCCTTAAAGTGTATCTTTTTGGATCGGGATTAAATACCTCCTCCGACAAGATGGGAGACGTGTCAACGCCGCTAACTATAGGAAAGTCAAGAGTATACATTTCCTCTTCGTATTGTAGCCGTAGAATGACTAGACGAGAGGCTATACTGATTTAAATACAGCGGGAACTCGTGGCCGGCCATACGGGCTGCTCCAGGAGCAAGAGCCCGTGCCGGCACAAGGCTGGCTTAATCTTAAACAATGTCCGGTTATTTTATGGCTACCAGACGACGAGGGCTGATAGTCCTGGTAATCTTGTAAATTTTTCTGAAGAAATATCTCCGCTAGATAGCATCCTGTTTAACTGCTGAAGTTCTGGTTTTTATATATATATATATATATATATATATATATATATATATATATATATATATATATATATGTGTGTGTGTGTGTGTGTGTGTGTGTTATATGCATATTCCCATTAGCGGTTATTCCTGTGGCATTGGCTTTATATATATAAATATATACTGTTTATATATAAATTTCTGGCTCACATCAGGATCGAACCCAGGTCTTTCAAATGAAAGACCAGAGCGCTGCCAACCAGGCTACACAAGTCATTTGAAAGACCTGGGTTCGATCCTGATGTGAGGAAGAAATTTATTTCTGTTCCACACGTAATTGTGTGTTGATATTTTACATGTACACACACACACACACATATATATATATATATATATATATATATATATATATATATATATATATATATATATTATATATATGTGTGTGTGTGTGTCTGTTTGT
Organism: Macrobrachium rosenbergii; assembly: GCF_040412425.1. Classification (NCBI taxonomy): domain Eukaryota; kingdom Metazoa; phylum Arthropoda; class Malacostraca; order Decapoda; family Palaemonidae; genus Macrobrachium; species Macrobrachium rosenbergii. Next base: position 26,250,256 of record NC_089781.1, read on the forward strand.
GCCACAGGTGGAGAAAGGCTTCCGTAACCAAATCAAACCAAAAACCCCAACGCCAATAAAGAGAGACGACGCAGCACCAAGCTCTACATTATTTCTCATGTCTCCCTGGGACCTTAAACTAACAA
>NC_089781.1:26255380-26260380 GCF_040412425.1 Macrobrachium rosenbergii
CTTACACCCTTCAGAATCGAGGCGCCCTCTCAACCTCGCCGGATCAAGGGCGAGGTCCTCCTATTCCCTCGAGTGTTTGCCAGTACCTGAGGACCTTATTTGAACTACCCAATTTTTTTTCTCTCCTTTTTTTTTCATTTTCTAATCCCCTTCTTTAATTGGGCGGCTAAACAGGGTTGCCCGGGTAAATCCAAGAACCATCTCATTCGCTGTGATTACAGGAGAGTCAATGGTATATTGTACACAAATCGTCATTTGCCTATTCAAAATATGTTTCTGATATGTATACATACGCACAATATGTATACGTATATATATATATATATATATATATATATATATATATATATATATATATATATATATATATATATATATATATATATATATATATATATATATATATATATATATATATATATATATATATATATATATATATATATATATATATATATATATATATATATATATATATATATATAACGTGAAGTAAGGGAAGCCCACCCAGCCTGACGACTTTTCAACTGAATACGACAAAATTTTGGGAATTATCAAATCTTGTTTCCTCTTCCCCCCTCCATTTCATTTTCCCAGACCCTCCCTCTAACACACACAAACACACACAAACACACACACACACACAAACACACACACACAAACACAAGAAGATACACGCGCACTTCTGGAATTTATTAATATCATTAAACCAAGAGTTACATGTTAATTAAAACATTCTTCTAATCCACGAATTCCCCGGGATAAAAATTGCACAAGCACGTTTTATTTTTATTTTCATTTTTCTTTTTTTTTTTTTTTTGCTACCCGCGATGGAAGAGATTATCCCAAAGTGGTGGTTCTGTTAAGAGAATGGGGGCAAGCATTCACAAGTCGACGATTATAAAGGAATAAAATTTTTGGGGGGTTTTCTTTTCAGAAACAAGAGCGTGATTTAAAAAAAAAAAAATTGGGGGACTTTCTCTTTTCAGAAACAAGAGCGTTATTTTGAAAAAAAAAAAAATCTGGTTTTCTCTTTTCAGAAACAAGAGCGTAATAAAAAAAAAATTTTTTTTTTTTGGTTTTCTCTTTTCAGAAACAAGAGCATTTTCAATGTTCCTTATAATCCTTTTCTCTTGTACGTTAATATTGGACAATAATTAGCCAGTGCTAATAATAATAATAATAATAATAATAATAATAATAATAATAATAATAATAATAATAATAAAAGTTGAACTACAGAACAACAACTGATCCAAATCACTCGATGCTACCTTCCAAAAGAGAGTCGCATCCAATCCCATTACCAATCAATATTTTTATTGATCTGTGCAATAAACGTGCAAATAGTCTTCCCATCACAGAAATTCACCTATAAACCGATTCGCGATTTTCACCGAATCGCCAATCATATCCGTTTCGGTTTGATCCGTCTCTGATTAATTTACAATCCCTGTGAACTTTGATTCGTGATTTTATTTCATTTCATTTCTGTCGCTGGCAATTTCCCTGTGTGTGTGTGCGTGTGTGTGTGTGTGTGTGTGTAAGTATTAAACAAGCGCTTAAATATGACGTCAATACTTCTCTTCTAAATTTATGTATATATATATACAGTATATATATATATATATATATATATATATATATATATATATATATATATATATATTTCTATTTCACCCTGCCGTAGTAATGTAAATTAAATTGCATATGAATTTCAATGCAGCAAAGGAGCCTTCCATACGTGATATATATATATATATATATATATATATATATATATATATATATATATATATATATATATATATATATATATATATATATATATATATATATATATATATATATATATAATGTGTGTGTGTGTGTGTGACTATAATCATTTTTGTGCGTGATTCATTTATCACACATTACCACAGGTGAAAAATAAGAGACAGGTAGTAGTTCCTGACCTTCAATGGCTTGGAAATAAAGCTGAAACCGGTCAGGTCCTACGCCCTGTCTCTTATTGTTCACCTGTGGTAATGTGTGATATATACAGTATATATATATATATATATATATATATATATATATATATATATATATATATATATATATATATATATATATATAAACACCAGCAATTTTCATATTTATTAAACAATATCTCACATTAAAATGACTATTTTGTTGTACATACAGTATATTCTTCCGCGATTTTAATTTCAATGCGGCGAAAGGATAAAATAGGAAACAAAAAATGTTTATATTTACATTCAGTTGATCAATACAAACTGCCCCTGGCATAAAGCAACGCATTTGGAAAAGACAAAGTTTTACAGAGTAAAATTTTATTCGTAGCTTTTTATCCATACCGTCCAAGAATTACGGTAACATACTTTGCTGCGCAACTTCTGTTATAAATAACAATAAGATCTAATGGCAACTTTTTCATGGTTGTTCTTTATATATTTTTACTGAGAAGATAATGCTTATATTTGGCTGGCTTGCTGTGGTCACTTCGACCCTCTTTTTAGTTTTCTGTAGAAGAAAACTATTGTGCCGGTTTTGTCTGTCCGTCCGCAGGTTTTCTGGTCGCCCTAAGATCTTACAAACCTCTCAGGCTAGAGGGCTGCTAATTGGTATGTTAATCATTCACCCTCCCATCATCAAACATACCAAATTGCAGCCCTCTAGCCTCAGTAGTTTTTATTTTATTTAAGGTTAAAGTTAGCCATGATCGTGCTTCTGGCAGCGATATAGGATAGGCCACCACCGGGCCTCGGTTAAAGTTTCATGGGCCGCGGCTCATACCGCAATATACCGAGACCACCAAACAATAGATCTATTTTCGGTGGCCTTGATTTTACGCTGAACAGAAAACCGACTGCGCCGAAGAAACTTAAGGTATTGCCATAAAGCATAGCTGTTCAGCTTTCAAATGACAGGAACACAGAGTATCTTAACTTTAAATCTGACTTTACAAAGAACAGTCAGAGGAAAATGTCGGTAAAAGACTTTCCAATTAAGAGTTGTTGCATATTTTTCTTTTAGTTTTACTGTGCAGTAACTGATGTAAATAGGAATTATTTCTGGATCACTGCAAAGGCAATATATGACAGTTGTGCACGGCAGAAAATATTTATACAACATATGTACTTTAATCTGATGAATATTGGAATATATGGCCATGTACTTTAATATGATGAATATTTGTATATGGCTATACTTTAATCTGATGAATGTTTGTATGTGGCTATGTACTTTAAACTGAAGAATGTTTGTATGTGGCTATGTACTTTAATTTGATGAATATTTGTATATGGCTACGTACTTTAATCTGATGAATATTTGTATGTGGCTATGTACTTCAATCTGATGAATATTTGTATGTGGCTATGTACTATAATCTGATGAATATTTGTATATGGCTATGTACTTTAATCTGATGAATATTTGTATACGCTATGTACTTTAATCTGATGAATATTTGTATATATTGATATGTACTTAAATCTAGTGAATATTTGTAAATGGCTGTGTACTTTAATCAGATGACTATTTGGATAGGGCAAAGTTTAGCCATTTTTGTTTTTGGCTAAATTCAACTCAACATTTCAACATTTCATTTTTGTTGTTTTTTATTTTCAAAAACACTGCGACAACGCATAACTACTCAGCTTTCATTCCACACCAAAAAATCACCACCTTAGCATGAGAATTAACTATGTAGACTAATCAAACATAATTGTCACTAAACGCGGCTTCACTCAAAACTGAAATTTAGGGATAAACTGAGTATCATCTAACAGCGATTCTTTATAGCTTGGACCATCGACGGATGGTCTCTCGTTTGCCAATTTTTCAACAGGGATCCTTCAAATTCAAAATTGATCCCTGATCCCTTTTTCCTGCCGGGAGGTAACCAGATTCGCTGAACAGCAGAAGCACCAGTATGCAGTACAGTAGATGTGCCTCCTTGTAGACTTCACAATTCCAGAGAGGTCCCTTTGTGCCTCACACCGTTGGACAGTGGAACAGCCTCCCTGAGATGTGGTGAAATTGGAGATCCAGAAGTTCAAGTGAAGATGCAAGGCACTGCTACCCTAATAAAATCCTCCTTGTATTTTAATAATTTACTTCTATTTTTATTTCTTTTATTTGTTAATGAGTTAATTGATCTTTTTTTCTTATAACTGATCTCCTCTTCCTGTATTTCCCATTACATTCTGTCACTTTCGAATGAACACCGTAGCATTCTTCGGGAGCTTGAATGTCAAGTCAGTGGCCCCTTTGGTGGGCTTATTCTGTATGAATAGGGTTCATCTTCTTCTTCTTCTAATAATAATAATAATAATAATAATAATAATAATAATAATAATAATAATAATAATAATAATAATAATAATAATAATAATAATAATAATAATTATTATTATTATTATTATTATTATTATTATTATTATTATTATTATTATTATTATTATTATTATTATTACAAGAAGAAGAAGAAGTTGTGATGACAAAGTGCAATTCAAAATTATTTAACAAAATGGATATAATTATCAAAATAATGAATGTTACGAAGAGGAAATGCGATTTTGCATTATTATTAGTATATTGCTGAAAAAGTTCACATTATGATGATGAGCCTAAATGGCTACTAACTTCTTAATCTCATTAACTGGTTAATCTCAAAAAGAGGGAATTGATTTGATTTATGAAAATTTGGCTAGAGAGCGGCGGCACCTGAAACAGTGAAATGAGATAGTTGGAGCGGCTGGACAGCAAGATGGAAGGAAGCAAATAGGAACGGAGGTTAATTAAAAGGCTAAAACCTGGGTGCAGCAAACAGCCTTCAGTAATGCCTACGGTGCACCACGTACGGTGCACTGACGACGCTAACCCTCATGGTGACAAAAAGTAAGGTAAAAAATGCGCCGAAGTTTCTTCGGCGCAATCGATTTTTCTGTACAGCCGCTACAGCGTATAATAATCAAGGCCACCGAAAACAG
>NC_089781.1:26272880-26277880 GCF_040412425.1 Macrobrachium rosenbergii
CTACTAATAAATGAAAAGTCAACATCTAATGCCACATCAACACTTAATATACAGTATATATATATATATATATATATATATATATATATATATATATATATATATATATATATATATATATATATATATATATATACACTCAAGAGCTTGGCTATGACCCACTGCAGTCGACTAGCTGTTGGGTACACAATTACCTGTTTAGTAAAATGAGGCACAATGGACTTTAACGTAATATGCCCATATCGCTCAGTACTTTTGGGGATTCAATCTCCAGTTCTATTGATTATAATACATATTATATATATATATATATATATATATATATATATATATATATATATATATATATATATATATAATATATATATATATATATATATATATATATATATATATATATATATATATATATATATATATATATATATATATATATATATATACATATATACAGTATAAGTGTGTGTGTATAGCCTATACAGTATATGCGCACACACACATATATATATATGTGCGTGTGTTTGGTTTAATGTTAGAAGATTATCTGTAAGAAGCCAATCGGTATATCTTACAACTATTTATGGACCAATTTAGTAAATATAAATATAATAAAAAAAAAAGAACGAAAAATTCATACTCCAATTCACAGAACATCTAGAAGATAAACTGACCTGGCGTTTTCATATAAATTTCCCAGATATTAACAACCGGAGCATCGAGAAGTGTATGTGTTCACGATATGCAAATGCACCGGGGGGGGGGCTGAACTTTCCTGGGAAATGCCAAGCTGTATTCGGATTTTGGTAATCCAGTTTAATATCGCTGTTCTCGAGTAATCAGGGGCGGATTAACACGTCTGGCTCACGTCTGGATTGGATCAGCCGCTGCGATTGACGTTGGAAGGGAAAGTGTTGCAGGTCGGTGGATATGCATATGTATGTATGTATGTATGTATGTATGTATGTATGTATGTATGTATGTATGTATTTATGTATATATATATATATATATATATATATATATATATGTATATATATATATATATATATATATATGTATATATATATTTATATATTTATATATATTTATATATTTATTTATTTATATATTTAAGTATATATATATATATATATATATATATATATATATATATATATATATATATATATATATATATATATATATATATATATATATATATGTGTGTGTGTGTGTGTGTGTGTGTGTGTGTGTGTGTGTGTGCATATGTATGTAAATATATATAGATAAATATATATTTAAATATATATATCTATATATATGTATACACATATATGTATATATATATATATGTGTGTGTGTGTGCGTATGTGTATGTGCATACATGTGCATATATCTATGGTTATGCTTGCACGCAAAACCCACCTAGTATGCAAGACACATAAAAGCCACCGTAGCGTCCCGAGCATCTTCCTTGTTCCAGGAACAATAACTGGCATAATAAAAAGAAAAAAAAATAATTAGGCAAGTCTTAACTCAAAAGTCAGTTTTCTCAATGTTTGTTCAACGATTTCACATAATTGAATTTATGTGATCATAATTTCCCTGACACGCGCAGAGGTCGAACAGAATTTTCATATATTAGTTATTTAATATCCAACCCATCGCCATTTTTTTTTTAGCAAATTTACCATACGGTCGACTGGCAATACGTTTCAATTAACCTCGTTTTTCTCGAAACTGATTTTTCATGAAAGAATTCAATTTGTTACGTAAGTCAGGCGAATGATTAAAATGCAAATAATTAAGAGGGAAAAATATATAAATATAAATACAATATCGAGCTCGCTGTGAAACAAAACAACATGTCTGATGCAGTATTAAATGCTCTCTCATTTATTAATCTGCTTTGCTCGCGAATTCGTTCCAACATTTCCCTGTCACAAATGTATCTGAAACACACAATCTCCCGGCAAATGACTCGGCTTTGAAGTGAAAATGCATGCCAGCAAATAACCGGATGTTTCAGTGCATTCTCTGGCACCGGTATGCAGCGAATGCACAAGAGGCTTCGAAATATCTTGCAATTTTTGCAAGGAAATCCTAAAGCTTTATTTTCAGTTATTATGTATTAAAATAAATGCAAATTAATTTAGAAATGTCACAGTAAAAAATGGGCCGCAATCGAGTTTTCCGTACAGTCGCTACAGCGCATAATCAAGGCCATCGAAAATAGATCTATCTTTCGGTGGTCTCGTTATAATGCTGCATGAGCCGTGGCCCATGAAACTTTAACCACGGCCCGGTGCGGGGTTATCCTGTATCGTTGCCAGAAGCACGATTATGGTCAACTTTAACCTTAAATAAAATCAAAACTACTGAGGCTAAAGGGTTGTAATTTGGGATGTTTGAAGATTGGAGGGTGGATGATCAACATACCAATTTGTAGCCCTCTAGCCTCAGTAGTTTTTAAGATCTGAGGGCGGACAGAAAAAAGTGCTGACGGACAGACAAAGCCGGCACAATAGTTTTCTTTTCAGACCACTAAAAAGCAAACTTTGATATTAAACGTAACTCTAAATGAGTAACCTCCCTTACAACCCATTGGCACAAGGCCAGGAATTATATTTCATTTCTGATAAGCTAATATTATTGGTAAGAATATTATCCTCATTCTAGCCTATCTTAGGATGAGTTTGCTAGCCCCGTCATCTTCTCCAATCCGGCCAGCGACCAACCAGAACTGAATAGCTACCAGGTGTATCATTCACTTCTTAAGTCAACAGAGCCACAAGTGATGTGGACTTAACGTACCTTTGCCACTTCGTCCCAGCTCGGTCAAACATTCGTAAAGAAGGAGTTTGACAAATTAAAATACTTTGCTAACCATGTTAATGAAAGCAATAGAATTGGGAGTTTTATCTCTCGGTCTTAGCAGATTATGTTTTTTCATGCGGTAATTCTGGCTTATAATTTACAGTATATTCCTTTTTGTTTAACTGGAAAATTTAGCATTTTGTTATACATTCGCGCTGTTCATAGATATGTGTGTGGCTGTTTTAAAACAGAAAGGCAAATAAATAAATAAATAAATAAATAAATAAATATATATATACATATATATATATTTATATATATATATATATAAATTATATATATCTATATATTTATTTTATATATAATAAGTATATATATGTGTATATATAAATTATACACACACACACACACACACATATATATATATATATATATATATATATATATATATATATATATATATATATATATATATATATATATATATATATATATATAAGCTAGATGCATAGCACCAATTTGATGTTAGGAAATACATATTCTGTAAATGCACATTGCTGTCATTTACAAAGCACAAGAATCTGTCATCAAAGATTTACGAGACTCTCTGAAGAATAAGAAGAAAATTAAAACAGAATAAAGGAACAGGATTGTCAAGAACTCTTTCTTCTCGGCCATTCCCTTCTTCGTCAGTGACTCCTCCAGCAGGAAGCCTAACCATTTTAGGAAGTGGGCGGGGAAGGGGGAGGGGTCGCTCGCCCCCGGACCCCCTCCTCCGCCCTCTCCTGTCCCAAACACTTCTCGTAAGTGCTTCTTAAATATTGCATTACCCCGACTCTTCCATCAAGCAGGACCCCTTACCCCCCCAAAAACCCCCTTTCCTAAACGTGATAGGCCTATCTCAATGGCGCCTGCGTGATCCAAATTCTTTCCTTGTTTTTTGGGCCTATTGGAGGGGACTTCACACTTCGTGATGAATGGCAGAAAGTACCATTAAGTTTTTTATCAGCATTAGCGGATCGGGGGGGGGGGGCACCTGGAAACGTGCCTCCCCATGCAAAATATTTACAAAATAATAATTCAGAAGATTTAGATAATAATAATAACATAAATGAGAAATATAAAAATAAGAAAAAATAAAAAATCTTATAGAAATAATATATATATATATATATATATATATATATATATATATATATATATATATATAATTATGTGTGTGTGTGTGTATTAAACTGGTGCCCCACCCCAATAAATATTTTCTGGATCCGCTAATGTGTTGATGAGGATGATGAAAAGCTAAATTGGCTGTTACATCAACCGACAAGAATATAAATTTTTTCTTCCGTTAAACCAACGAATGAAAGCAATTCACTATGGCTATAAAATTTTGACCAGGTAAAACAAATAAAAAAGAAATTACATTGTATTAAAATAAAAATAAATGACACTGTATTAAAATAAAAAAAAAAAAACATTGGACTATTCTCCTCTCTCAACTTGCAAAAGTACATAGACGGACGCTATGCATATTTACCGTGTTCGAATGACGCGAAACACTCATGCAATATTACGCAGGTAAATACAAGGGCGCTCGACCCTGACCTAGGGGCCTCGCTTCTCTCGTCGCCCTTTGGGAAATCGGAAAAGGCGTGGCTTTTTCCACTTCGCCGAGGGTTGGCGGCAGAGGGCGCGACGCCTTTGCACGTTGGTTTTTTTTTTTTTTCTAACTATTTTTTCTTTTGAAAGAAGGGCGTGCAGCTTTCGTACCGTGTTAAATCTAATGAAATGTAATGTCTCAATTCCCAAAAGAAAAGGGGTTTATAGGAAGCGGGAAGTCTGAATGCTTTGGACTTATACGGAAAAGAAAACCTTAGACGAAAGAGGAGAGACCATTATAAGAGCAGAAAGTCTTAGACGAAAGAGGAGAGACCATTATAAGAGCAGAAAAGTCTTAGACGAAAGAGGAAAGACCCTTATAAGAGCAGAAAGTCTTAGATGAAAGAGGAAAGACTCTTATAAGAGCAGAAAGTCTTAGATGAAAGAGGAAAGACCCTTATAAGAGCTGAAAGCCTTAGACGAAAGAGGAAAGACCCTTATAAGAGCTGAAAGCCTTAGACGAAAGAGGAAAGACCCTTGTAAGAGCAGAAGTCTTAGATGAAAGAGGAAAGACCCTTATAAGAGCAGAAGTCTTAGATGAAAGA
>NC_089781.1:26285380-26300380 GCF_040412425.1 Macrobrachium rosenbergii
GGCAGAATGGTCGAATAAGCGTTTCCTGACGTTGCAAAAACACGACGGTAACATAAGACAAAACAGATACTGTTCCTTTGTTTGATATAAAAGGAACAGATTATAATGATCCTTCTGTTTTCCAAGTTTATTAATATCATAGCCAAGCTTTTCAGCAAAGAGGTTAATGTATAATTCTATACATCTGAATGCATATACGTACGGAATGACAAAGCATCCATTCACAAACAGAGATTAAGTTTAATGTATAATTCTATACATTTGAATGTATACACGTACTAAATAACAACACATCCAATTAAAAGTTTAATGTATAATTCTATACATTTGAATGTATCCACATAGGAAATAACAACACATCCAGTTAAGTTTAATGTATAATTCTATACATGTGAATACATACACGTAGGAAATAACAACACATCCAACTAAGTTTAATGTATAATTCTATACATTTGAATACAGACACGTACGGAATGACAACACATTCATTCATAAACAGAGATTACGTTTAATGTATAATTCTATACAACTGAATGTATCCACGTACTGAGTGACAAGGTATCATACATAAACAGAGGTTAAGTTTAATGTATAATTCTATACATCTGAATGTATATACTCGTACGTACGGAATGCCACGCATCCATTCAGATGCAGAGATTAAATTTAATGTGTAATTCTATACATCTATGTAACACACCCATTCATAAACAGAGATTAAGTTTAATGTATAATTCTATACATCTTTATGACAACGCATCCATTCAGAAACAGAGATTAAGTTTAGTGTATAATTCTATACATCTTTATGTATACAAACGCACGAAATAACACCACATCCATTCATAAACAGAGATTAAGTTTTCGTGAGACGAAGGCTTGCGACGCCATAACGGGAAAAACTGCGGAGAGATTTAAGCGGACTACGGAAACATTTAATCCCACCGGGGATAATCCACAGGAAAATCTTTTAAAAAGGGTCTCCAAAGTGGTGGTGTGGTGTTGGTGGTGGCTTGGTGGTGGGAGGAACAAGTGGAAAAGGTGGGGGAGAAGAAGAAGAAGAAGAAGAGCAAAGGGGGAACTGAGGATAGACAGAGAGAGAGAGAGAGAGAGAGAGAGAGAGAGAGAGAGAGAGAGAGAAGGGGAAAAGCTGAGGGCAAATGTGATCAGTGAGAGAGAGAGAGAGAGAGAGAGAGAGAGAGAGAGAGAGAGAGAGAGAGAGAGAGAGAAGGGAAAAAGCTGAGAGGAAATGTGATCAGAGAGAGAGAGAGAGAGAGAGAGATAGAGATGGGGGAAAACTGAGGATAAATGTGATTAGAGAGAGAGAGAGAGAGAGAGAGAGAGAGAGAGAGAGAGAAGGGGGAAAACTGAGGACAAAAGTGATCAGAGAGAGAGAGAGAGAGAGAGAGAGAGAGAGAGAAAGGGGGAAAACTGAGGACAAAAGTGATCAGAGAGAGAGAGAGAGAGAGAGAGAGAGAGAGAGAGAGAGAGAGAGAGAGAGAGAAGATAAGGGGAAAAAACTGAGGACCAGAGAGAGAGAGAGAGAGAGAGAGAGAGAGAGAGGTGGTAAAAGAAAGCTCGTTTGAAGATATTTATGATCACAGTCACTGAGATTTCGTTCTCTACATGTTCTTCATATTCTTTCCTCTTCTTCTTCTTCTTCATTTGAATCATATTAGAAACTTTAAGCACACTCAAACGAATTTACGCCTTTATTGTAAAAAAAAAAAAAAAAAAAAAAAAAGAGTAAAAAATGGCCCGACGTTTCGTCAGCTCAATAGTTTTCTGTACAGCTTATCATCAAGGCCACTGAAAATAGATCTATCTTTCGGTGGTCTCCCTATAATGCTGTATGAGCCGCGGCCCATGAACCTTTAACCACGTCCCGGTGGTGGCCTTTTGTATATCGTTGCCAGAAGTACGATTATGGCCAACTTTAATCTTAAATAAAATAAAAAACTACTGAGGCCAGAGGGCTGCAATTTGGTATGTTTGATGATTGGAGGGTGGATGATCAACATACCAATCTGCAGCCCTCTACATACTTCTTGAACCCGTTCAAACTCTTCAGTTTGGAAGATTTAGCAGTTTTTTTGAGCGGCGTTGCCATTTCCCCGTGTATAGATGATTAAGGGAAGTGACCACGGGTCACAATAATAAGATCAAAACGATATACTTGGACCTTGCTTCACATTCTTAAAATTGCTCAATACAAAATTTAATCAAAAGAGTATATATATATATATATATATATATATATATATATATATATATATATATATATATATATATATATATATATATATATATATATATATATATTATAGTTACTTCATTTTTAAGTATATACACATGCATACATTACTTGAAAATGAGGTCACTTGCAAATAAAAGCAAATAGCTGGACAGCACGCTGGAATATGTCCACTCTCAAGATTAACCTTAAAACTTCGAGGTTAATCCTGAAAATGTACCTTTTTGGATTAGGATTAAATACCTCCTCCTTCGGCAAGATGGGAGACGTGTCAACGCCGCTAATTGTAGGAAAGTCTCAGTAGCTTTTAAGATCTGAGGGCGGACACAAAAAGTGCGGAGAGAAAACAGTGCGGACAGAATAAAGTGCGGAAAATGTGAAGTGTTATATTACCAGTAGTATTTTTGTACCTCCTAAAATGACAGATGATGACACAAGTATAAATATGTTGTGCTCGGATTTGAGGACGCCGGGGTAAATACTGGATTTCCAAATTCTGAGTTTGAGTTTGAATATTGGATTTCCAAATTCTGAGTTTGAGTTTAAATAATGGATTTCCAAATTCTAAGTTTGAGTTTGAATATTGGATTTCCAAATTCTGAGTTTGAGTTTGAATATTAGATTTCCAAATTCTGAGTTTGAGTTTAAATACTGGATTTCCAAATTCTGAGTTTGAGTTTAAATACTAGATTTCCAAATTCTGAGTTTGAGTTTCAATACTGGATTTTCAAATTCTGAGTTTGAGCTTAAGTATTGGATTTCCAAATTCTGAGATTGAGTTTAAATACTGGATCTCCAAATTCCGAGTTTGAGTTTAAATATTGGATTTCCAAATTCTGATTTTGAGTTTAAATACTGGGTTTCCAAATTCTGAGTTTGAGTTTAAATATTGGATTTCCAAATTCCGAGTTTGAGTTTAAATACTGGATTTAAAAATTCTGAGTTTGAGTTTAAATATTGGATTTCCAAATTCTGAGATTGAGTTTAAATACTGGATTTCCAAATTCCGAGTTTGAGTTTAAATATTGGATTTCCAAATTCTGAGTTTGGGTTTAAATGTTGGATTTCCAAATCCCGAGTTTTGAGTCTAAATACTGGATTTCCAAATTCTGAGTTTTGAGTTTAAATGCTGGATTTCCAAATTCTGAGTTTGAGTTTAAATACTTAATTTCCAAATCCTGAGTTTGGAGTTAATCGTTCGAAATTCATTACTTTAGAGTTTGATGGTAAACGAATGAATTAAAATTCGTCACTTAAAGTTTAATTAACAAATGAAGGAATTTCTCAATACTGAATTTAAGTTTTAGATTACCAGATTTCAAAATCTGAGTTTGAACCTAAAGCAACGAATTTCTCAAGACTGACTTACATCACCGAATTCATAAATATGAAATCTGACTTTAAGAGGACTTCAAATACGAAAGAAAAGCAAAGCATTCCTGAGTCTTGATGCAAAGCAGAAGGAACCTGAATGATGCAGAGGCGAATTGAATCTGAAGGATCGAGTTTGAAAGAATAATACTTTCCTGAAGTCTTGCCTCTGAATGGAAAGCAATCTGAATATAAAAGAAACGCAATGAACACCAGAGTCTGGAGTTTCAGATTAAGCGATTTTTAGTTTTCTGAAAAGAAAACTATTGTGCTGGCTTTGTCTGTCCGTCCGCACTTTATTCTGTCCGACCTCAGATCTTAAAAACCACTGAGGCTAGAGGGCTAAAAATTGGTATGTTGATCATCCACCTTCCAATCACCAAACATACCAAATTGCAGCCCTCTAGCCTCTGTAGTTTTTATTTTATTTAAGGTTAAAGTTAGCAAAAATCGTACTTCTGGCAACGATATAGGACAGACCACCACCTGGCCGAGGTCAAAGATTCATGGGCCGCGGTTCGTACAGCATTATCCCGAGACCACCGAAAGATCGACCTGTTTTCTATGGCCTTGATTATACGCTGTAGCGGCTGTACAGAAAACTCGATTGCGCCGAAAAAACTTCGGTGCATTTTTTACTCATTTCTCTTTTAACAAACAGGAAGTCATGTTTTTCAATCTTGAGCCTGAGTGAAAATGGCTCTCAATATCAGGAAATGGATGAAGCATCCAGTTCGAGAGAAGAAACTTCATTGAAGTTCACAGATAAAGATGAAGATAATGACTTTCTTAAGTAGCCAAAGGATCTGTGGATAAACTAAGGCAAATCAAGGCTGCATCAGTATGTTCGACCTGTTCCTACCGCATAGTAATTCAACCAGATTCTATAAAATAAACTTTTCATTTAGCGTTATGCTAATTTTGCCTTGTAAACTTTAAGGCATTACATTATCTACTGTTCAAACTTTAGAGTTTGCTAATAAAAAAAAGAGAAAATTCTGTAACTGATAGAGCATATATATATATATAAAGGTTCTTGAAATCATTCTCTCTCTCTCTCTTTCTCTCTCTCAAAGGAAAAACGTACTTCTTAAACCCTAAACCTACCCTAAAAAAAACTAAATACAAGAAGAAGAAGAAGAAGAAGAAGAAGAAGAAGAAGAAGAAGAAGAAGAAGAAGAAGAAGAAGGGGAGACGAATAAAAAGAGAAGCGAGAACAGAAAGTACAGCAGCGCATCCATTAGAAGTCCCCAAAACTTTCGGCAACAATAACAATCATCTACACAAACATTTCTTCCCGTTCGACCTCACGCGCAAATTCCTTTTGTTTAAGAAACACAAACACACGGAACGCATACTTCCATGTCGTGGAACCGTGTAATTAAGATACTGCCGATAATATATATGTCCGAAGTCGGTGTGTGTGTGTGTGTGTGTGTGAGCGCGCACTTGATACGTTGAAAGTAGGTTAGGGAAAAGCAATAATGAGAGAGCAAACGCCGCCTTCTCTCCTGGTGGGGAACGAACCGCTGAGAGATAAGACGGCAGACGAGGAAATTATAATCACTATGAAGAGAACTCGAAATCATATGCTTGTTCTCTCGACGATAAGTAGTTTTCAAAGAAGGGGGGAGATAGCTTTTTTTTTTTTTCTTCTTGTGGGAGAATTGCGCGAAGAAGAATTTTCTCACCAAAAATCTAAAATCTACAATCTGCTTGACGGCAAGAAAAAAATGGTTCCTGGCTTGTTGTAACTCTCTCTCTCTCTCTCTCTCTCTTCATCTTCCTTTCAGTGTCGCAGCTAAAGGACAATACCACAATAACTCAATTGTTCATGAAATGTTATCAGTAATCTCAAAAAGCAACGAGAGAGACAGAATTCCCTACCTAATAATGAATGCTTAAGCAAATACCCTCTTTTCCCCGGGATGCCTATTAAATCCGTGTTATTACAGAAAACCTCATTAAAACATCGGCATTCTGTGCGAGAGGTCGGTTGGGCAGGTAAATGTATAGGCCTATGGGTGCAGTACCGATGTGACCTCCCTCGGTTTCGGCGTTGCCAACTAGCGAAAAAAGCCTCGTGTTTACTGGCACCGTTCTCAACGAAGAAAATACGACGGGGTGATTATTCCAGTCCGACAGACGCATCTAATAGCACCAGCTGGATTGTATGTTCATCCAGAGGGTGTACAACGAAAGGCGCTTAAACAAAAGACAAGTTAAGTCCGTAGGAAGTGCTGGCGCTCTGACCTAAAATGCCCTGCATGGCGGGGTATCCGAAAACCCGCTGGGAAGAGCGTTGCCACTTTTGCCCGGGGAAAACCTTATGAGGGATTCACATCATCATCCCTTTCCTGTACCGATTTTATCCGCGTGGAGGATACGTGGCCTCTATCCTCTTTATAAAATGATTTTGTTCCTCTTTTCTGAAGACTACGAACATTCACAAATTCCTCGCTTGTATTTTGTCATAAGCGATTTGCATACCAAGGGCGTTATTGGGCCGATTTCTGATCTCGAGGAGGACAGGATTAAAGTTAGACTTTCCGCGCTTTACGAGAGCATCTGGGCTGTCTAGAAAGTTACAAGTATTCATACAAGGTCTTGTATTCATGGATGCCTACTTGGTCATCCGAGTGGCGGCGTTGCTTATTCTTCAGGTGACGAATGATTTTCCTTTTCAGTGTCCCAAGAGTGCGAAGCTATAAAAAAAAAAAAATCAGTATTCAGAAACTTGAAACAGACCGTAAAACTTCACAGTAAACTGCAATGGGTAGTAATTATTATTATTATTATTATTATTATTATTATTATTATTATTATTATTATTATTATTATTATTATTATTATTATTATTATTATTATTCAGAAGATGAACCCTATTCATATGGAAGAAGCCCACCAAAGGGGCTATTGACTTGAAATTCGAGCTTCCAAAGAATATGGTGTTCATTAGGAAGAAGTAAGAGGAGGTACATGAAAATACAGAAAGAACAGATCCCACTCACTTATAAAAAAAATAAATTAATAAATTAATAAAGATAAAAAAAAAACCTAGGCCTAGGAAAACCAAAGAAGTGAGTTAATTGATCAGTATGGCCATATACTCATTCATAAATAACAAATCACCTTCATCAACACATACACACACACACACACACACCAAAAACCGGACGTTAAATAACAAGCAAACTAACCACTTACATATAACCAAAATTCCGCGAGTTCCCAAACCAATAGAAGTCAAATAAGAGCAATTTGTTACTGTAAAGTCCCGAGAGCCAAGCTTTCAGAATCTCCATTAAGGACAATAGCGGGTATAACGAAGCGCATATTTAGGAAAAAAAAAATGGACGATACATCGCTGCCGACGTGGATTTCAAAACCCGGTGTGTAAACTGGAGATGAAACGGTAACGCAATTATAATTATTATGCGGAATTGGTGGGGCCGTAGGCACCCTGCTGAACAAATTCATTTACATGGAGATGGAGAGAGAGAGAGAGAGAGAGAGAGAGAGAGAGAGAGAGAGAGAGTTCCGGCTTGTAGTGAGATTGAGGTCGGAGATTATACACATTTAATACAACCACATATAAATATATATATATATATATATATATATATATATATATATATATATATATATATATATATATATATATATATATAATGTGTGTGTGTGTGTGTGTGTATTCAGTTCAATTAAAACAGAAAAGAAAAAAATATAAATCTTGAGGTTTGAAGGAAAAATAAAAACCAAAATCATTGGCAGACACAAAAAAATAATATAAAAAGAGGCGGCCATAAAAGAACTCGTCAATTTGAAATCTGGAATGCCCCACCCTTCCTTCATCACCCTCCCCTACCCAACCCTACACTTCTTGCCCTCCCCTACCTCCCGCTTACCTCCACTTCCTCCTCCTCCCCCTCCTCTCTCTTATTTCCTTCCACTTCACAAATTCCTCTCTTCCTCTCTTTACTCTTCCCTTTTTTTCTCTATAGAGAAACTCCTCCATCCTTTCCGCTACTTCCCTCCTACTTCTCTCCTCCACCTCGACCAGCACCTCCTCCTCCTCCTCCTCCTCCTCATTTCCCGCACATTTAGTCTTCCGCCGGGAGAAAAATCCACCGAGAAAGCGGCATAACAAATTTGGACAACGCGTGGCGTCCCATATCCGAAATGAGAGAAACTTGGTTCCTAATGGCCCATTGTCAAGGGTCCTCGGGAACACAAAGACGGTCAGATTTTCCTCCGCAGGATACACGTACCGGTCGGAAAATTTGATCTATAGGGACCTCCACGGCGCCTCCCTTGTGAGGAAGATGACGTCGGGGCGGAAGGGAATGCGGAGTAGGTGATGGAGATTCTGTGACATTGCTTGATACTGCTTGCTGCTTGCTGTGTTGTGTGTGTGCGTGTGTGTGTGTGTGTGTGTGTGTGTGTGGCTGATTATATTCTCTCCTGTTGCTTGGCGTTGGTTGGTTAATTCTGCAGTTTCAACTTGCAGTTGGTTCATTCAACAGTTTTAACTTGTCTTTGGTTAATTCAGCAGTTTCAACTTGCCGTTGGTTAATTCTGCAGTTTCAACTTGCCGTTGGTTTATTCAGCGGTTTTAACTTGTCGTTGGTTAATTCGTCAATTTTAACTTGCAGTTGGTTAATTCAGCAGTTTCAATTTGCCGTTGGTTAATTCTGCAGTTTCAACTTGCCATTGGTTAATTCAGTAGTTTTAACTTACCGTTGGTTAATTCAGCAGTTTCAACTTGCTGTTGGTTAATTCAGCAATTTTAACTTGCAGTTGGTTAATTCAGCAGTTTTACCTTGCCGTTGGTTAATTCGGCAGTTTTAACATGCAGTTGGTTAATTCAGCAGTTTTAACACACAGTTGGTTAATTCAGCAGTTTTAACATACTGTTGGTTAATTCAGCAGTTTTAACACGCAGTTGGTTAATTCAGCAGTTTTAACATGCAGTTGGTTAATTCAGCAGTTTTAACACGCAGTTGGTTAATTCAGCAGTTTTAACATGCAGTTGGTTAATTCGGCAGTTTTAACTTGCCATTGGCCAATTCGGCAGTTTTATCTTGCTGTTGGTTAATTCAACTTGCTGTTGGTTAACTCAGTAATTTTAACTTGCCGTTGGTTAATTCAGCAGTTTTAACTTGCAGTTGGTTAATTCAGCAGTTTCAAATTGCAGCTGGTTAATTCAGTAGTTTCAACTATTCCCCTGCAGCGGACTCATTTCCTTGCAGCTTGCTGCAGATGGTTGCTGACTATTCTGCAGCTACTACTGCTGTTTATCTGGCTGCTTTTATTGTTCTGGTCTCGTTCCACTGCTTTTACTCTTGCTGGACAGTTGCCTGATGGTGCTGACTGCTTTTCTGTTTGTTCAGAAATCACTGACTGCTGAGTCTTTCTGCTGCTGCTGATTTTCATACTGTTTCTGCTGATTATTTGTTGCTGATTTTCCGTTACTTTTATGCTTTTATTTTCTGCTTTTGTTCATGATTCATCATTATTGTTAGTCCTGCTGTTCTTAATGAACGGAATACTGCAGGCACATGGGGATAGATTATGTTCACAACAGATTTCAAAAAGGGGTCTGTTCACAATAAGTACAGTTGTAGTTATACAAGAGGCTTAGATCCTTTCAAGAACTGTACTGTTATAGTAGAAACATATTGTCTATCACTTAAAAATCCAATCTCTTCTTTTTTTTTTTTATAATTTTATTAATTCATTTTCCTTTCAAGTCTCTCCCTCAAACGTAACAGAGCAGCAGCTGTCGAATCAATACAATTTAAAATTCAACTTTCTCCTCTCCCGAATGCGAACTGACATCTGCATTCAAGCATTAGAACGAAAAACCTGCTTTTCGAAGTCACTTTTGCTGATGTACTCTGAATATCACCTATTTGATTTGATCCACTGTTAAGAGCTGATGTCACAACGAGAATGTTCTAGACACACGACTCTCTCTCTCTCTCTCTCTCTCTCTCTCTCTCTCTCTCTCTCTCTCTCTCTCTCTGTCTAATATTCGTCCATTCTCTCTCCCTGATATCTTCCAAAGTAAATGAAAAAAATAATAAAGTTGAAGGTATGATAAGCTGATAGAGTACACATTGAAGATTGGCAAAAATATCAACTTCCGATGAAACTCTTTTATCAAAATCCTAACGCAGAAACTATGGCTCCCAGAATGCATTCTTCCTTAAGGAGGGCTTTTACCCCACCTTACCATATACTGTGTGTGTATATATATATATATATATATATATATATATATATATATATATATATATATATATATATATATATATATATATATATATATATATATATATATATAATGACTTTTACTGTAATACCACTGTATAACATGAAGGTAAAAAGGCCCATAAAACACTATTTGAACGTTGCAACCATATATTTCGAGCACTTCCTTCTCTGCCCCTGTTATATAGTGTGTGTGTGTGTATACATACACATATGAACATAAATATAATGCAAATATATATATATATATATATATATATATATATATATATATATATATATATATATATATATATATATATATACATATATATACACTTACCCTGAAAGAAAATTATTCTAAAGAGGAAAAGCATTAGAATAAGCAGTATGCATCATGCATTGAAAGAGAAGAGAGAGAGAGAGAGAGAGAGAGAGAGAGAGAGAGAGAGGGAGAGAGAGAGAGATGGCGCAGCAGCAAAAAAAAAAAAAAAAAAATAGCGAGCTCCGCTGACTGGTGGCGAAGACGAGCAGAAAGAATGTCATTAGGTGTATTTCCCCTGACACTTAAACACGACTTCATCCCCACTTCACTCACTTTCGGGTGCATTAACTTCTTTTATGAAACTGAAAAGCGAATTCTTAAAGGGAATCACATCACCTGCCGACGGCGTCTAGTACTACGGTACTTGTCTTAAAATTTATTTTTTATTTTTATTTTATTTTTTCAATTCAGCGCACTCCATCCAACCCTTTAGTTTCTCCGGAGTTGACCTTGTACAGAAATAGGTTTGTAGTGTGTGTGTGTGTGTGTGTGTGTGTGTGTGTGTGTGTGTGTGTGTGTGTGGGCGTTTAAGGTCGTTTTTCTTAAAGAGAGGATTATTCGAGGGCGTGCATTTGTTTGCTTAGTGTCATATGCAAATTGCACGACGAATCGCCAGGACTCATTTTCTGGAGAACTGACACAAACAGTTTTTGCAGCGAGTGGCTGCTTCAAAACATGCTCATACAAATTTTGGGTGTGAGCTTCCTTTGTTAATGTTATAGCGGGCATTACTGAAGAAATTTAAAATTTTGATAATGACCTAATTCCATAAGGTTGCATATTGCTTATTTTTCACTTGCTAGGTATGGTATAAATACTTTTGTTGTAGTGTGGTGGTTTTATGATAGGTTGGGTGAATGGGTATACGTATACATACATACATACACATTATATATAATTGCATATATATATATATATATATATATATATATATATATATATATATATATATATATATATACACACACATATAATATATATGTATATATACACAAAATCTATTATTATTATTATTATTATTATTATTATTATTATTATTATTATTATTATTATTATGTTTCTCTTTTTAAATGTTGCACAATTTACTATCGACCATCAGTTCCTCCATCCACTCTGCAAATTGCAAACGACCAAACAAACAAACTTGCCAAAACCTGCCAGTCTCTTATCAGCTCGATTTCAGGCAGCGTCTACGCATTCAAGACACGTCACGTGTCTGCCTTAATCTAACCGCACGTATGTACACGCGTTTGCAAACGAGAATTTCCAGATTTTCGAATTTCTGAAGATATTTTCGTCCATTTCTTTTTTTCAAGCCTTCGGTTTATCTAGAGATTAATAACATCCCCTGTGGCCCAAAATAACAGGTCTGTTTTCCGGCGTCAAGTTTACCCCGCAGCTAATCCTCGATAATAGGAAATTTATCCCTCGGCAACGCGCGATGTATTCACAGCTAATCACATACGAACATACCAGAGAAAATGTATGATCTAAAAATGCAAAAGAGGAGGGAAGGAAAACATACAAACCTCTCCTTTCCTTGTTCTTCGAAGCTGTGGAGTTATCGACTTTATATCACAAAATATCTCTTTTCTTTTTTTTTTTCTTTTTTTTTTCTTAGATGGGAAATTAGCCAACGATGTTTGCTAGTGAGAAGAAGGAAGGAAAGAGGTAAAAGAAAGGAATTAAGTTCGGCATGTTTAAGAAACTGGAGGGTGATGATGATGATGATGATGATGAGACAATACAAACTTTCGTTAATATAGGAGAATGAAGACAGACATTATAGATTTTCAGAAATAGAGATTTTACGGATCTGAAGAGATTTCACAGGCAGACTCCCGTCTTCTTCAGAATGTGAAGACTTGAGACAAATTAACTCCACTGACGTTTTTGCTCTATTTTTTTTTTATTTTTGATAATATTCTCTCTTCTCTTTCCTTGTGTTTCTCATTACTTTCATCCTGACGTCATCTCGGTCTCGGGCGACTGTTATCTTTATTTCTGTTGCTCCGCAATCACGCAAACGCGTGACACTCTGACACTCAAACACGCACACTTGGAGAAGTGTGTGTGGCATGTGTGAAGACATTCACACGTACTGTGCACGTATGAAAATATGCACTTTATTATTTAAAGATCTTTTGAATGTCATCAGATGTTTATTTGAAAATCGATGCTCTGTTGCATCGAAGATAAATGTTTGATTTGTTCTGAAATGATGAGTTTCGAAGCTAATAACACTTCACTATCTTGCTCTATTCTAAAAAATGTCTGATACATTCAATACACGGTTTCTTTTTTTTATTTTCGAAACTAATAAGACTTCACTATCGAAACCCACTAGGCTTCACTGACTTGCTCTGTTCTGAAAAATGTTTGGTACATTCAATATAGTTTCTTTTTTCAATTTTTTTTTTATGTCAAGACGTATGCAAGATAACCTGTACATCGATAGTAACTGCTCGCTCGTTTCATTCTGAACAATCACTTTCGAAACCAATCATTCTTGCCTATTCTGAAGTTCCTACAACCGATTCCAGTCTCCAGTATATTTCCAGAGCATCATTACCACCGCCACCAACACCAGAATCACCGTCATCCCGGCAAGTGAAGTTTTCCCTCGACTTTACTACAGAATGAAGTCTTCTCCGGGCCCCGCTGCATCAACATCAACGCCCAAACTCCTTCAGCATCTTTCACTGCAGCTGAATAGGGTTTGACAAGGCAGGTATGCGCTCCATTACAGAACCACAACACCCAACGCCTACACGAGGTCTCTCTCTCTCTCTCTCTCTCTCTCTCTCTCTCTCTCTCTCTCTCTCTCCCCCAAGACGCCTGGGACGAAAATGCGCGGATTTTGGGAGCGTTCGGAGTTTCAGTTTAACGGGTTTTCTTTTTTTCTTTTTTAAGGGTTATTTGAACTTTAACTTTTTTTAATTTGATATCTTTTTTTATAATTTGAACAGTTACGTATTTGAAGTTTGATAGTTTGTTATTTGAACTATAAGTGTGTTTTATCTGAACCTGGTTTTTTATTGGAGCTTGAACAGTTTCGTGCATGAAGTTTGATAGTTTGTTACTTGAACTATAACTTGTTTTTTTTTTTAATTTAAACTTCGATTTTTTTATTGCGTGATTTTTAACATTTTCGTAGTTAAACTTTGACAGTTTGTTACTTGAGCTTTAACGGAGGTTTTTACTGGAACTTGAGATTTTTTTTTTTTTTTTAAATGAAGAGTTTCGTACTTAAAATCGGAAAGTTTGTTAGATGGACTATAACAGTTTTATTTTTGAACTGGATTTTTCTTCCATTTGAATTTGAACGTTAAGTTTTTCTATCTGAGTTAGAAGATACGTAATTAAACTTTCAAAGTTTCTTACTTGAACCCGAACTTTTTTTTTTAATTTGAACAGTTTCCTATCTAAACTTTGAAAGTTTATTACTTGAACTTCAAAGGTACTTTATTTGAATTTTTCTTATAAATGATTTTGTAACTAAACTCTGGACGTTTGTTATCTGAACCTTGAGTTTTTATTTACATGTCGGTGGAATATAAACGGTTTTTCATTGTCAGTTATGTGTAAAGACAAAATGAATGTTTTTTTTTTTTACATTTTCCCAGGAGGGGATCAAATGAATTAACTGTCCAGAAGCTAAACGTGAAAAGCTACTCAGTACCAGTTATAAAAAGAAAAAAGTAGATGAAACAGACAGAAAAAAATCGTTTGAAAACAAAAGCTTCAAACGATTTTTCTCTCTGTCTTTACCTCATGTACTTGTTTTCTAACGAAGGTAGGACCAAAATCGAGTGGCAGGGCGGAGCTAAAGTATATTAATACAGAGGTGTCAAATGTACAAAAGTCATAATATGTAAATTTTATTGAATCAGGATTTTGAAAGAACTTCAATACAGAATTGTCCAAGAAATTATAATTTTTCAACTAAAAAGTCCTTCCATTCATTTTTATTACCATAAGATTAAAAAAAACACTTATACTCGTCGTAAAAGTGGCAAAGTTTTTTGAAGACCTTTGACAAATGTACTGTACATTCAAGAAGTCTTCTAATCTCACTTGAGAAAATACTGACTTGGGTTACAAAAACGCATATAACTAACTGGAAATCTTATCGAAAGATACTATTTCCATCTAGATTCAGCTCCTAACTGCTGAAGGCAAAATCCGCCAAAAAAAAAAAAAAGGCATTTTAGTATGCGTCCGTAAAAACTGCTACTGCTTTAAAACTATTAGAGATAAAGAGCTAAACTAAATCTCATTTAATAGCTAAAGAGTGTGACACCAATATCCGGAAAGAGCGTCTTTCAATAAAATTTTAAGTTAGTTACGTGCGTTTTTGTAACCCGAATCAATATTTCAGCAACAGTTAACGACATTGACCCAACCATACAAGACAGTGCAGAGTCACTTTGAAGCACTATGTCCCCAGGAGGAGGAGAAAATCGCCTAAAATGCTTTCAAATATTGACAGCAGTTAAAAAGAAACGGTAGACCGTTATCTGACACTTCAAGATTGATGGATCGTTTGACTGCTGCAACAGGAGTGAGTGAAGGAACCGTATTTCGGTTGTATTGGAAATATACACAATAAAAAATATCAAATATTATTTACCTTACCTTACATTATAGAAAATCATAAGAAAATATTCTTCTTGTATATACTTAATGTACTATATACGTAACACATCTACAAATAATACTCAAATAGCATGATATATGTATTTTCATTATGCTGCGACCATTAAAACTCTCTCTCTCTCTCTCTCTCTCT
>NC_089781.1:26315380-26325380 GCF_040412425.1 Macrobrachium rosenbergii
GTGCCCTTTGGGGGAGAGAGAGAGAGAGAGAGAGAGAGAGAGAGAGAGAGAGAGAGAGAGAGAGAAGGGGGGAGGTTCGTACTATTTTGCAGAATATATTTCTTTCTGTACAATTTTACAGAATACATTTCTTTGAAAACACAGGCAGTCAGAGAGAGAGAGAGAGAGAGAGAGAGAGAGAGAGAGAGAGAGAGAGAGAAGGGGGGAGGTTCGCACTATTTTGCAGAATATATTTCTTTCGTACAATTTTACAGAATACATTTCTTTGAAAACACAGGCAGCGTCAGAGAGAGAGAGAGAGAGAGAGAGAGAGAGAGAGAGAGAGAGAGAAACGGGGGGGTGTGCGTTCGTACTGTTTTACAAAATTTATTTCTTTCAAAAGACACTGGCAGCGACGTACGAGAATGTAGAACATTTAACAATTCTTTTTCAGCAGATGCACAAACACACACACACATACATAAACACGCACAAACATGCACGCACACGTATTTAGAACATAAAACCTGTTTGTGTGTGTTTTTGTCTCATACTCACACACACATACGGAGGCAGACTTAGAAAGAGAACACTGCCGCAATAAATAGCAATTCTTGCACATTTTAAGTTGAACAGAGAGAGAGAGAGAGAGAGAGAGAGAGTGGAAATAAAAAAAAAAAAAGGTTAAATGACTATGAATACTAAATGCGTGCTTGTCTTTTAACAAGAGACCTCGCCAAGAGCTTCCAAACTGCCACGCGAGAATGGAGGCTTCGAAATGCTTCAGTATCTCATTTGTTGCTTCGCATTTCGGCAGTTTTGCGCTTCATTACAATACGTCATAAATCATATTTCTATTTAATTCTTTTTCTAAATGAAATACATTCACGTTTTCCATGCCTCACTGGTAACAGAATCACACAGGCAGATATAAAATAATGCAATTTTCACAAAGGTATGAAAAGTCAGTGTCCAAAATACGTACGTCAGTGACTCTGTAAACGTCAATACGCAAATATATATATAATATATATATATATATATATATATATATATATATATATATATATATATATATATATATATATATATATATATATATATATATTTGCATATTGATGTTTACAGAGTTAATGACGTAACGTATTTGGACACTGACTTTTCATACCTTTGTTAAAATTGCATTATTTTATGTCTGTCAGTGTGATTCTGTTACCAGTGAGGCATGGAAAACGTGAATGTATTTAATTAAAAAAAAAAAAAAGAATTATACAGAAATATGATTTATGACGTATTGAAATGAAGCGGAAAACTGCTGAAATGCGAAGCAACAAATGAGACACTGAAGCATTTCGAAGCCTCCATTCTCGCGTGGCCGCAGCTTGGAAGCTCCTGGCGAGGTCTGTTGTTAAAAGGCAAGCACGCATTTAGTATTCATAGTCATTTAACTTTTTTTTTGTCATTTCCGCTCTCTCTCTCTCTCTCTCTCTCTCTCTCTCTCTCTCTTCTTTCTCTCTCTCTCTATATATATATATATATATATATATATATATATATATATATATATATATATATATATATATATATATATATATATTATATATATACAGTATATATATATCTATATATATTATATAAATGTATATATATATATATATATACATATATATATATATATATATATATATATATATATATATATATATATATATATATATATAAGCACTTGCACTCCTTCCTTTATTTTTCCTGTGGCCTTGGTTAAATATATTGTCATGAGCTATTTAGTGACATAAGCATATATATATATATGCATATATATATATATATATATATATATATATATATATATATATATATATATATATATATATATATATATATATATATATATATATATAGGACAACCTACTGGACTAAATCGAGAAAGAGAGAGAGAGAGAGAGAGAGAGAGAGAGAGAGAGAGAGAGAGAGAGAGAGAGAGAGAGAAAGGCAATTCTGAATACAGAAAAGCATAAAGGAAAAAACAAATTGACAGATCAATCACTATCTTCTCAGCACCATAACCGTTATACGCTACTAAGAGTTCTTCAGAACAAGAAAGACAAAAATGCCCCTGAGACCTTCGATTCTCAATTTTCTTTTTAGTCTCCATTTCCTTGTATTCTTTCCTGGCAAAATGACCCGAACCTTTCAATGCCTTTTGGAATAGTTGTTTAAAATCTAAAAAATCAAAATCAGAAGGAATAAGTAAAAAAAATGCACCGAGGTTTCTTCGCCGCAATCGAGTTTTCTGTACAGCCGCTGCAGCGTATAATCAAGGCCACCGAAAATAGATCTATCTCTCGGTGGCCTCGGTATGATGCTGTATAAGCCGCAGCCCATGAAACTTTAACCACGGCCCGGTGGTGGCCTCGCCTACATAGGTGCTAGATGGACGATTACGGATAACTTTAACCTCAAAATAAAAACTACTGGGGCTAGAGGGCTGCAATTTGGTATGTTTTATGATTGAAGGGTGGATGATCAACATACCAATTTGCAGCCCTCTAGACTCGGTAGCTTTTAGGATTTGAGTGCGGAGAGAAAAAGCGGACAGAAAAAAGTGCGGACAGAATAAAGTGCGGACGGACAGACAAAGCCGGCACAATAGTTCTCTTCTGCAGAAAACTAACGAGAATGGAATATCTTACTAATGTCGCCATTACAATGTCTGTGCTTCCATTGTCAACGCTCCCATAGTGAAAGTATTCTTGCAATCACTGCAACAACTCAAAACCTGGCATCGATGCCACTGTCTTGGCCACAACTGACTTCCATTGCACCATTGCCATTTTCTCAGATACCACTGTAATCATTTCCATCATCTTAAATACCAGTGGCATCGATGTCACCCCTGATTCCAGTGGCATCATTGAACTCATGTTTGGTATCAGTGGCTTTATTGCCTCATACTAGGTACCAGTGGTATCATTCCCCGCATGTTACGCATAACTGCCCTTATACTGGATACCAGTTTCATTATTTACTTGATATTGTGCATCAGTGCCTTCATATTAGGCACCAACAGTTTCAATATTAGGTACTACTGGCATCACTCCTTTCATATCAGGTACCAAAGATTTTACTGCCCTTAAAACAGGTATGCAGGGCATCATTGCCCTAATATTAGGCACCAACTGTCTCACTGCCCTCATATTAGGTACCAACGGTTTCACTGCCCTCATATTGGGTACCAATGGCGCCGTAACTATTGCTCCAGGTACCGCTGGCACCTCTGCCATATCTTCGTACATATCTTCGTACATACCCCACGGCATCACTGACACAACCCTCAGCTGCGATATCTCCAAAGTATTTCTGAAACTCGCCAATAACCACATAACAGCCATTCTTCCCTAATACTATCCAATACCAATGACATAACCTCTACACTTTAGAAACACAGCTATCACTGGCATATCCCGGGCACTGTCAGCACCAGTGCCAAGTCTCACGTACCCTGGGACTTCGATTTGGGCAGCTTCGTTGGATTTGAAAGCCGCTGTCGACACAGCGCCGCGGGGGTTATGTCCAAAGAGAGCAATTACCCAGTAATTGAAATGAATACACAGATTGCCCGCTTGAAACCCGCGGTACAACCTTGACTCCATTGGGCAAAATAAGTGTAATGAAATGATGACATAATGAGCCTTGGATGGAGGAGGAGGAGGAGGAGAAGGAGGAGGAGAAGGGAGGAGGAGGACCAGTGGAAGATTATCATTTAAACAGCAAAACTGAGAGAGAGAGAGAGAGAGAGAGAGAGACATAAAACTAACCACCTTTCAATAGTCATATCTGCAATGATGTGACGAAACCAGGAATAATAAATAAAAAAAAACGTTAACCGAAGGCTAGTAATAAGATTACAAAAGCCCACATTTCATTATCCTCCATCTCACCACCCACACCCCCCCCTACCCGAAAGAGGTTACGTTGGTGACCTCGAAACGATACAAAAAAAAAGAGAGAGAAAAAAGTTGTGTGTAATTTAATAACACAATTACACCAGATGAGCCAACGCCAGCTGAGTAGGGACACTCTAATTATAAAGCTTTTCGTGGAAAAGAACCGTTTAGTTAAAACCAATTCTTTTTTTATTGGAACGGAGGGGGGAGGGAGAGGGGGCGTGGGTTAGAGGGGGTGTGGTAGGATGGTATATGGAGGAGGAGGAGGAGGAAGAGGAGGGGGGGGCGGCTGGTGGTTGTCGAGTAAAGGCTAACTCATTTTCACCTAAAGGCACCGAAGCGTTGAGGCTCCCTGATTAAAAGTGTTGTTGACATTTTGCCGATTTGCTGTATCGAGAGAGGGGAAGAAGAAGAAGAGTCAGGGTGATAAAAACACAGTGTCCTAGAAACACTCCGTCAGTGAGAGAGAGAGAGAGAGAGAGAGAGAGAGAGAGAGAGAGAGAGAGAGAGAGAGAGAGTCTAGTCTTTTGGGCATTACATGGATATCACTAGTAACAATGAATCCTTCATAACAAATGAGGATATAATGCCTCATTGAATGCAGTAAACTGACGCATCACAGGAACCTAATTTAGATTCACGAAAATCAAATTCCCTAAAATTCATCATGTATTAAAAATTGTTTAAAAAGAAATGTTCCCTCATAATAACATTAATACAATCCACTATGCCTATTATGCTCTAGGTATTCACGTGGTAAAATAAAAAAGAAGAAATATTCCAGCAAAATGACATTAATACAATTCATCATACCCATTATTTTCCCCCTCACACTAAGAACTGTACGAAATACTATGCCAAAGAAATATTTGACAGAATCTTCTAATATAATCAAGTGACATGACAGATATTTCATACAAAGCATATATATATATATATATATATATATATATATATATATATATATATATATATATATATATATATTTGTGTGTGTGTGTGTGTGCATTGGAATAATATACTTTATATATTTCTGAAAACTCATGGCTAACTTCATCTTCTTCATAAGCATTGATCAGACAAGTAAAACTTTTTGAGTATGGGCCACAATGATTAATTCTTGTGTTCTGTGACTGAAAAACAAGATATATATATATATATATATATATATATATATATATATATATATATATATACATATATATATATATATATATATATATATTTACAGCAATGAGGAGCCTCGTATATTTTACATACTCACTGATGAGGAGTCTCGAGTAATACTGGCATTTTGCTCATCACTCAAACATTTTTAGAGTATTTCTAGATGTTCTTTTAACTCAATTTTGAAATCCTCTGCTCATAAACACACAAAAAGATTTATGCTTGTTACAGCCGCGTAGAGCACTAAAGTGGCAATTAGGGCAATATTCAGTTGGGCCAACTTTATTGGAAGAAAAGTGTGTGTAAATATATATACATATATACTGTATATATATATATATACATATATATATATATATATATATATATATATATATATATATATATATATATATATATATATATATATATATATATATATATATATATATATATATATATATATATATATATATATATATATATATACACAGTATATATATCTGTACATAATGTGAGTCAGTGTGTCTGTACACACAAATGCAATAAATCCTTATTGTCCCTCTTGAAATATAAGATGGAAAATGAAAAATAACTGTGAAATTATTATAATTTTTTGTGATCTTTATTCCCCCCCCACCACCCCCACCAACCCAAGGGTCCGTCCGATGTTACCATCATAAATAATGCGTGTTGGAAGTAGGTCACTCTATTATTATTATTATTATTATTATTATTATTATTATTATTATTATTATGAATTCCCCGTCGTCATTCTAAAAAAAAAACCAGACAAATGGCGACTGAATAGAGTGAAAGAAAAACTGAAAAAAAAAAATTACCCACAGAAAACTCCCTCTATCAGTCCTGCGGAGTCTAACCCTCCTGGGTATGCCAACCCTTCGGAGGACAGGCAGTGCCAGCCAGCCGGTCATTCGTCAAGAGCCGCCCCCAACCCCATGACGTGACATTCGGTGTGGACCCACATTTCGTACCATCTCGGCGATTGCCTTGTACCAGGTGGGAGCATTATTGTCGAGACCAGATTATCCTCGTTCTCATGGCCGTAATCTCGGCTCTCCCAACGTCATCATTATTATCATCATCATCATCGTCATTATAATGATCATTATGGTCATTGCTAACGTGAGCAGCATTGATGTCCTTCTGTGCGGTCGGAATGTCAACGTCCGACTGAGGAATATACTTAAACATACACACACACACACACATATATATATATACATGAAAATACATACATACATACATACATACATATATATATATATATATATATATATATATATATATATATATATATATATATATATATATATATATATATATATATATATATATCTGTATAAATACCGCTATTCTGTAACTTTTTCCCACTCACTATTTGCCTGAGGAGAGAGACAGTTTGGTCTCTGAAATATAGCATTCATTTTCCTCATTTTGGCGTTTTTATGGGCTCCTTATATTTCACACTCATATATATTATAGTATATATATATATATATATATATATATATATATATATATATATATATATATATATATATATATATATATATATATATATATATATATATATATATATATCTTCATTTTAACAAAATGGTTTTAATCAGCTTCTTCAACACGATTACATAAAAATAAAAAAATCAATCATTCTTATTTAGGATGTTTAAATGGAAAAATATTCATTCCGCAAAGAAGTAATTAAACTAGAGAAAACAATTAAACGAAACTCGGCAAAAACCTTTAACATTTGTGTGTAGGGCAAGGGTGGAGCCTCCTCTATCCGCTGAGTCTGATCTTACTGGGGGGGGGGGGAACAGTAAAAAATTACCTACAATTCTACTGTATTGAAAAATGTAATGTTTTGGGGGTATCACAAAGAGTTTTCTACTTTGTCAGCTTTCAGTTTTGTGTAATATGAGATATTACGTAAGTTTTATTTATTATGAATCGTCGTCTTGCAGAATCAGCATCAAACATACGACTTGATTTTTGTGTAAATATGAATATAAAACAGCTATATATGTATGTATATATGTATATATATATATATATATATATATATATATATATATATATATATATATATACACATATACAAGTATATTATACACACACACACACACACACACATATATATATATATATATATATATATATATATATATATATATATATATGTATATATATATATATATAATATGGAAATGAACACATGGGAAACTGTTTCACAGAAATAAATTTCTGACTGACCACGGGGCATTTGCAATTCGGGCACAAAGGTCATAAAAGACGTTGGAACCTGAGTACTTAGGTACCCAAGGTTTTCCCGGCAGGCGACTAATATACACTAATATATATATATATATATATATATATATATATATATATATATATATATATATATATATATATATACTGAATGAACATACATAGTGTTTAATGTTCTTTGCAAAAATGATGCTACATAAAACTTGTATTTTTGTTTCAGTGGGGCAAAGTTTCCCCCAGATAGAACGCGGTGAATTTTGATCCGTCCACACGATAATGTATCATACGCTCGCTTCAAAGTCAGTGTCCCGCCTCCAGTTGAAATGTTTATTCTCATCAATATTTCAAAGCATTTTGTCGTTTTGATGTTCCTGAAAGCGACGCTCACCTGACTGACCTACTCGGTACTCCTGGGCATAGACGCTCTCTCTCTCTCTCTCTCTGTATATATATATATATATATATATATATATATATATATATATATATATATATATATATATATATATATATGTATATATATATATATATATATATATATATATATATATATATATATATATATTATATATATAATACTATGACCACTGCTACGCCACTCGTTTACCTAAAACCTACGGGTTAAAAGTACTGCAATTTAACGGCTGTAATGGGACGTTCTCCAATAACAATAAAAATAACGAGATCAGTAACAACGGTGCCAATAATAATACCGGTTTCATATACAAGTAATTTGAATAAAAAAGTACAATGGTATTTACCCCGTTGTTTGTCCGAGTGATCCCGATAATAATAATAATAATAATAATAATAATAATAATAATAATAATAATAATAATAATAATAATAATAATAAATGATAATAATAATAATAATAATAATAATAATATTATTATTATTATTATTATTATTATTATTATTTTAGTATAATAATAATAATATTATTATTATTATTATTATTATTATTATTGTTATTATTATTATTATTATTATTATTATTATTATTAAGCAAAACGAGACATCATACAGAAAAATGAAACTGACGCAAAAATCACTGAAATGACCATTGACTATTGAAAGGGCAGAAATACCCTCCTTATCGATCACAGTTCTTACACAGCAACAACAACCATTCTTCAATCCTCTCCCTGCTACCCTCACGAAACATGAACGAAGAAGAAGAAGAAGAAGAAGGAGAAAAAAGAACAAATGAAAGCAATATACTATTCGAAGAAACTGCAACTGAATGCGGATCGCGTCATTCATAAGGCGCATTACGCCAATGGCTAACCATTACGCGATTACCTCAGTCGCTGAAGATAGCTCAGAGCGATTGCAAGCACCGGTAACTCAGCATTAACTGCGACCCCGCCCTTCGCCCACTTCCCGAAAATATGACCGGATAAGATTTATAATTCCTGACCCCCGCGGATTTCTGACCTCGGCGTGGGTCACAGCTGATGGATTAGGCAAAGGGTGCGTGCAGTCCTCCTTGAACTCCGGGGGTGTATATATGAATATGTATTGTGTGTGTGTGTATATATATATATGTGTGTGTGTGTGTATAATATATATATATATATATATATATATTATATATGTATATACTGTATATATACATATATATATATATATATATATATATATATATATATATATATATATATATATATAAATATATATATATATATAAAATCTACCAATGTATCTTTATTTCCTTATTATACATTTGCAAAGTTACCAATGTATTGTCATATTCTCTTCTTCCGGGCACTACACTGTGTCTCGAATGCTACTATCATTATTCCCGTCAATATACATGGGCACTTGTTCAATAATATAACTGCTGAATTACCAATGTTTAATTCCCATTCGTTTTTCACACCTTCATTCATTTTTTTTTTTATTTTTGCTTTTGCATGTGAGAGGTGGGAAGGGGGAACTGTAGTGACAAGGTAGCGCTTTGGAACTTTCGTTCTCCCATGATTTTTTTATTGATATATATATATATATATATATATATATATATATATATATATATATATATATATATATATATATATATAAATAAAAATCATGGGAGAACATATATATTAATGTGTGTGTGTGTGGGTGGGTGGATATTTATGTGCACTATTCTTGTAGCCATCCAACTTTTTCTAGCCCTGATATGACCCCAAACAGATGGACAAACTAAGAGGTACCTAAATTCACTACTGAGGTCAACAAAGGCACGAGAGAATTGGATAATATCTCTCTGTCCTCGTCAGGGATCCGACCTGAGGCCCACGCTTCTTAATGGATATGCCCTACCGCATCCCACCGCAGAGATTTCGGAACTCATTGTGCGGTAGCAGCGCATGTCCATTAAGAAGCGCGGGTCTCAGGTCGGATCCCCGACGAGGACGGAGAGATATTATCAAATTCTCTTGTACTGTAGTGCCTTTGCTGACCCCAGCAGTAAATTTAGGTACCTCTTACTTTGTCCATCGGTTTGGGTTCGCATCAGGCTGGAAAAAGTTGGATGGTTATAAGAATAGTGCGCCATCGCAATTCAACAGTCAGAGTAGTATAATGTGGCAGTGGCCTTTATATATATATATATATATATATATATATATATATATATATAT
>NC_089781.1:26330380-26340380 GCF_040412425.1 Macrobrachium rosenbergii
TTTTTTAAATATATCGCTGAGCTTCGTGTATATATTTCTGAGTGTATGGGCATAAGTGTGAGCTTACAAACTTTGTTTAATAGATGGGATCGGTGAAATGTTTATATCAGGAAAAGCTCAAAGACTTTTATTCTTAAAAAGGGAGGAACTGGAAACTACTGCACTGGAAACTGCTACACAGATCAATGACATTTCCATTCACAATTACGTCATTCTAGTTAAGTTGAAATTTCTTGGAATCATTCCCAGTAAAAACGAATGAGAAACATACATAACATTTATGCTGAAGTATCAGAAAAAACATAGCTCCCATTGTTTTCATGACCATAACTGTTTTAGCGGGAGCAAATATTTCTAAACATTTTTTCTTCAACACCGACGTCAATTAATATATAAACTCAACAAATAGGACAACCGTCAAATCAATAAATAAACAACTCAACCAATAAATAAATAAATAAATAAATAAATAAATAAATATATATATAAATAAATAAGGCAAAAGCCCTTTCAGACTGTTCCATCAACTCACGCAGCCCACACACTTTGCAAATCCTCTCCCTCGGGCTGCCACCAGTTTAATTGAGAGAATTGCAACAACTTCGCGACGCATCTATGGCAAGGGGTATCATACCATATTCCTAATGATATATGGGTATAGGGGCATGCCATTTTTTGTCGCAATGTATACCATTATACCCCATTGCAATCCTCTTACATGCATTGTCACTTGAGCTGATTTGTTATATCCTGGATTGACCCGTGTGGCGTTACATGACAGCAAAATCGGCCAATCTTTGTAATGTCATCAATTTGATTACTCGGCGAGCGGTTCATTTTGTCATTTGCATGATTACGGGTTATAATGTTTAGATGATAACAAGTTAGATCCAGGAAATTCACTGATCAGTTATTAAGTCACTGAGGTCAAAACCAGCTCTCGTAATTATTATTAAAATAATTCGCTAATAGATGAAGACCACGAACTGAAATCGCGTTACAGGAAATGAAATGGGTGGTGGAATCGAACTGATATTTCATAACCGTTTAATTGCAAAACGATAACCGAATGTCTAGATGTTACTTCGAAAAAAAAAATAAATAAATAAAACTCCGGAAAATTAAAACTGAAATTCCCGAAAATTATGACAAACTAAAAGAGTTTGGCGAAAGGGGTAAAGATTACCATTGAATTTCGAGCAACTAAGAGCTTGAAGAAAGCCCTTAAAAAAAAGGTGGGGGGGGGGGGCTTGCAAATATTCCAAAGTAAAAGAAAACATATTCTAAAACTTCACAATCAGAGCAGGAAGCCAAATGGACTGCTTAAGACTAAAACGAAAAACTGATTGAATTTTAAAGAAGAAAAAGGATGTACGTTCAAAATGTTCATCTGCAAAATGGCTCGTTTTTCGTTTTAACCACACATAAAAGTTTGAATCTTCTAAACACAATAAACGAAGAGATCCTAGTTTTAGAAATGCAGAACGGGCGCGAGTCGTGTTTATAATGGGAAAATCTAAGACGCTTTGTTTGACTAACTGATGATAAAACAGAAGTTAAGAGGATTCCAGACATGAATTCGAGACAGCGAGCAGCTAAAATACGACTCCCATGAGCAAAATTGTTTCTGCTCGAGTTTGCAGAGACCTGTCAATCATTCAACCCATCAATCAGTACTCGAAACACGAAAGAACAAGTAAAAAATGCGCCGAAGTTTCTTCAGCGCAGTCGAGTTTTCTGTACAGCGTATAATCAAGGCCACCAAGAATATATCTATCTTTCGGTGGTCTCAGTATAATGCTGCATGAGCCGCGTCCCATGAAACTTAACCACGGGCCGGTGGTGGCCTATCCTATATCGTTGCCAGAAGCACGATTATGGCTAACTTTAACCTTAAATAAAATCAGTGCTACTGAAGCTAGAGGGCTGCAATTTGGTATGTTTGATGATTGGAGGCTGATGATCAACATACCAATTTGCAGCCCTCTAGCCTTTGTATTTTTAAGATCTGAGGGCGGACAGAAAAAGTGAGGACAGAAAAAGTGAGGACAGAAAAAAGTGCAGACGGACAGACAAAGCCGGCACAATAGTTTTCTTTTACAGAAAAATAAATACATATATAGACTGTCTACGGTGACATTGAAAAAAGGTACTGATCAAAAACAACGGGAGCATCCGAAATGAATCGAAAATGTCCAACTTTTTAACGTCTGAAAACCGCAGTGAGGGCAAACACACCTCGCTACCTAAATGGAGACCAGGAACTCTTTTGGAAAATTTGAGCTGTAACAAACGGAAGCATTTTAGCTGTTACAAACAGCAGCACCTGAACGGCGTTAGAAGAGACTTCTGCTTCCGCTGCGTGAAAGCATTTTGACAAAACCCATTGATGGCAACTACAGTGTGTGAAAGCATTTTGACAAAACCCGTTGATGGCAACTACAATGTGTGAAAGCATTTTGACAAAACCCGTTGATGGCAACTACAATGTGTGAAAGCATTTTGACAAAACCCATTGATGGCAACTATAATAATAAAAAAAAAACTCTTTTACGTTATGCGCAACAGCTATCGGTAGTTTTTCACTGATCAGCTTTTTAGATTATGTTAACAACTTATTTCATGCATTTATTCAATCCGATTAATTTATGAGGCAATTATAAGGACGCCCCCTGGTATTCAATGAAGGCTCTTTAGCATAAGGTTAGCATATATTTATTCCGGTGGCGAGGCGTGTCAGGAGAGGTATGCCCAGAGAGAGAGAGAGAGAGAGAGAGAGAGAGGCCATGCCCGAGAGAGTCGGGCCGCTAAGGACGTAAATGGCCGAAAGCCTGATGGTATTCTCTCTTCCCTCGGAGCAACGACGAACGACTGAATCTATTGACTTATTCCCAGTTTACACGACCGTCAGGTACGTCGGGACTCGATGCAAATTGAACAGGATCATCAAAAGCATAAGGGATGGGGGGAGAGAGAGAGAGAGAGAGAGAGAGAGGGAGAGAGAGAGAAAATCCCCCCACCAGTTGAATTTCTATTGGGAGCGCCGCCAGAAAGAGATCGGTAATAAATATACAGTAAAAGTGAGGGGCCTGATATTCATCTCTTTGGTGATACCGACACCGAGGTTCCTCCCTCCCCTTCCCTCCCCCTCCCACCCCTCCCTCCTCTACCCCTCAAGATTCACTTATTTCCTCTCCTACCCTCGAAACCCACCCTCTGAGCTCTTCCTCGACCTACCCCCTCCCTTCCTCACCCCCTTATAACAAGTAACAACAGTGAAGCCACTAATCTTGCTAACTTCGGCTGCTTCTTTCTCCCCTCCCCCGCCCCCACCCTCCTCTGCCACCCATCCCCGCCCCGTCCAACTCCGAGCTAAGTCTCCACCATTATCCCTATCTCCATCCTACCTCTCTCTCTCTCCCTCCCCAACTTCCCCACGAGGCTGAAGAGACCTGTGGGTGTTTATTTTAACGTCTTTGTGGTGGTCGTAATTCTTCCCATTTGCATGCTGTCGACACAACACAACACACACATCATCATCATCTCTCTCTCTCTCTCTCTCTCTCTCTCTCTCTCTCTCTCTCTCTCTCTCTATATATATATATATATATATATATATATATATATATATATATATATATATATATATATATATATTTATAAATTGCAAGGCATTATTTCATCACTCCTTCTCTATCTGTCAATCAAGGTCACGTGTGATTTGTAACATTTCCTAGACGTCGTCGAAACAATCTGTCTCTATTTTAACATTACACTAAGTTTTGTAACTCAAACACCGTTCATCTTCCTAAGTGGCGTAATTATCTAAAGTGAAAACACAGATAATTTGCTTTCTGCAACATTAAATGCAGTTTTACACGTGCTAGAAACTGTCCGTTCATTTTTTGCTTTCAAGTATTTATTGCCTTTACTTTGGTTATATTTATTTATTTATCTATTTATTTATTTATTTTCCAGCGTTTATTTCTTTCATTTTGATTATATTTAATTTCCACCGTTTATTGCTTTCAAGTATTTATTGCCTTGACTTTGGTTATATTTATTTATTTATTTATTTTCCAGCGTTTATTTCTTTTATTTTGATTATATTTCATTTCCACCGTTTATTCCATTTGATTGCTTTTATTTATTTCATTGTTCACGGGCAACATCTTCCAGGAGCGACATGGCAAGCAAGCAAGCAAAGTTCTCCGAGAGAGAGACTGACTATTCTGTCGTTTGAAAGATGTCAATCTCTCCATTTTTCCTAATCCCCCTTATTCATTTTTCACTTTTCGTTTCAGCAATAGTTGAAATAAGGCCATTACGTTGCCCGTCCCATCTGCCTCAGTACGAAAAATTTTTATGCAATCGGCTTTAGTGAAACTGGATAATGAAGAGTCCTAGTGAGGTCGTGTCTAAATTTCTGTGCTTTGTATTTTATCTGGTAACGGGAGGCCGTCCATCCTACAACTGGTTCGAGGGAAAGATAGTTGTAATTTATAAAAAAATTTGGTGATATATATACACACACATATATCAAATCCAGGTTGACTAAGG
Organism: Macrobrachium rosenbergii; assembly: GCF_040412425.1. NCBI lineage: Eukaryota > Metazoa > Arthropoda > Malacostraca > Decapoda > Palaemonidae > Macrobrachium > Macrobrachium rosenbergii. The sequence goes on from NC_089781.1 coordinate 26,334,941, forward strand.
CATCAGGCCAATTTCTACATTTGTCTTATCTTTATTCCGACGTTTCGTAATGTTACCTTCATTACATCTTCTGGGAATCTGTCAATAAACATGATAAAATTATAAAAAAATCTTAAATTTGTTAAAAATAAAAAACAGTAAAAAGACTAAAATTTACAATTACAAAAAAATATATCTACAAGCTGAGACCGCCGACCAACCTTCAGTTCAGAGAAAGGAAGGTAAATATATATATATATATATATATATATATATATATATATATATATATATATATATATATATATATATATATATATATATATATATATATATATATATATATATATATATATATATATATATATATATATATATATATATATATATATATATATGTGTGTGTGTGTGTGTGTGTGTGTGTGTGTGTGTGTGTATTTGCGTGTCTGTGTGTGCACGTATGTTTATGTGCATATATGCACAACACATTTTTATTACTGTTTATCATACATTTATTCATTTCTCAGTACTGAATTAATCTAATAGCAATCGTATCCCCTATCTATTTCCCATTTCAGGTCGAAAAATTAAACCTGGCCGACTCCCTAAAAGTGGCGATGAAACGATGTTAGGTCGAAATCCGATTTTGTTCGACATCAAAAACATTTGTGTGGTCAAAACCATAACAGAATATATATAAAAGCTGAATTGAAACGTGTCCAAAAACTGATTTTTTACAAACGCAGGTTTCAAAAAGGCCTGAAACCTCTGCATAATTTGAAATATTTAGGAACTATGTTAAAATATTTTTTTTAAGGGTCATCTTTTAAATTAACATTAAGAACTAGACGCTTCGATTTCATGAAGAATTTGAAGATTTTAAAAAAAGCAGGAGTCAAAATATCTGAATTATTTTCAAGAGCCCCAATATTAAACAGTGTCAGAGGTCAAATGTGACTCCCACATTTGGAATAAAAAAAAAATTTCAACACAGCTCCCTAAGAACTCATAAGAATACCCATGCATTTTTAGGAAGATATTTTTCAATTTTGTCACAAAATGTTTTGACCAAAAACAAATGAACTCAGGTTTTTCTATATATATATATATATATATATATATATATATATATATATATATATATATATATATATATATATATATATATATATATATATATATATAATATTCATTTATGTATTCAAATACAAGTTTGTTCATTTTAGTGGTCTGGAAAATGGAGTTTCTCTTGTGATAACGCAATGGACGTTTTAAAATCAAGTTAAAGATTTTTCAGAATAAGAAAAATGGCCAATGACACTGGCTCCCACTTTAGAAAAGTACGACTTATGTATTCCTTTATTACTGTGCATAAGCAGAGTACATTTTCTTATAAAAAAAAAAAAAAGAGATTTACTCTACGCGATAATGGCTCCACTGTTTTCCTCTTTGAGCTTGAAATAATTTTTAATTTCTCTCTCTCTCTCTCTCTCTCTCTCTCTCTCTCTCACACACACACACTTTCTAAGCTAAAATTTTTAACTTAACGTTGATCATTTTCGTGCCTTTTACTTTATCAGATCTCTTTCCTCACCTATCTTACTATCGTTTTCCAGTTCCTTATCCCTTCTTTTTATTTTCTTTTCCCTTCTACATTAGGACAGTCCAGTTTATGCCTCCCCTCACCCCAATACCTTAGAATCCGTTTCCTAGATCCAGTTTCCTAATTGGATAAGTTCAGTTCCCTTGCCCCGACCTCTTTCTCCCTAACCCTTGTTTCCCCACTGGATCAGACCAGTCTCGGTGATCCTCCATTTCTCTCTCTCTCTCTCTCTCTCTCTCTCTCTCTCTCTCTCTCTCTCTCTCTCGTTTCCTACATAGGTCTAATTCCAGAGCCTCTCCCTATACCTCCTCCCAGTCCTCTTTTCTTCAGTGGATCAGTTCAGCTCCAAGTCCTCCATCCGTCTCCTCTCTCTCTCTTTTCTTCGGTGGATTCCAACTCCAGCACTCAGTTCCATTTCTCTCCCTCTTCCTCTTCTTTCCCCAGTGGATCAGTCCAGCTCAGCGGCCCTCTATTTTTTCTTCCTCTCCCTCTTTTTCTCACTGGATCAGTCCAGTCCCAGAGCACCTCCCTATCGCATCCTCTCGAGTGTTTCCTCAGTGGATCAGTGGAGCTCCAGCGCCCCTCTCTCTCTCTCTCTGGATAAGTCCAATTCCAGGGCATCTCCTTACCTCATCCTCTCACGTGTTTCCTCAGTGGATCAGTGAAGTTCCAGCGCCTCTCTCTCTCTCTCTCTCTCTCTCTCTCTCTCTCTCTCTCTCTCTCTCTCTCTCTCTGGATCAGTCCAATTTCAGCGCACCTCCCTACTTCATCCTCTCACGTGTTTCCTCAGTGGATCAGTGGAGTTCCAGCGCCCCCTCCTCTCTCTCTCTCTCTCTCTCTCTCTCTCTCTCTCTCTCTGGATCAGTCTAATTCCAGGACACCTCCTTACCTCCTCCTCTCGCGTGTTTCCTCAATGGATCAGTGGATCAGTGGAGTTCCAGCGCCTCTCTCTCTCTCTCTCTCTCTCTCTCTCTCTCTCTCTCTCTCTCTCTCTCTCTCTCTCTCTCCCTTGTCCTCTGCCTCTTTTCCCAAGTGGGTCAGTCCGGCGGTCTGGGTGCGAGGTCCCAGTCGGAAAAAAAGTTTTTATCCTCGCCATTACAGTGGCACTAAGAGGGCCATATATACCCCCGGCACGCTCACCTTCTGAAATATTCAGCTCAATTTATTGTTGAGAGGTAACACACACACACACACACACACAAGGCCCGTTTTGCATTCCGCGCACTCCTGAGTATTTACTCATATATATTAAGGAGGTATTACGTCTCCGCTGGTATATTTGCCTGTTCTGTCGGGGGGGGGGGGAGGTTTGCCGCGTCCTGAAGGGTTTTGTGTCTTGCGGCCTAAAAAAATTCCCCCTTTTAAAATTTCCTTTTCTCCGCCCGTGCCAAAGTTCGGGGTCACGTGTGTGTGTGTGTGTGAGTGTGTGTGTGTGTGTGTGTCTCGGCGGCAGGAAGGCTAGGGAATAAAAAGCACAGACAATAAAAAAAGGAGGAAAAAAGGAAAGGGAAGAATCGGCGGGAGGAAGGCTAAGGAATAAAAAGCACAGACAATAAAAAAAAAGAGGAAAAAGGAAAGAGAGAGGGCAAAAGAAGAAGGTCAAATGAAGAAACGGCATAAAGAGACAAGCCACGGTGGATGATAAGGAAGGCGAGGGATAAGAACATATTATAAATTAAAGTTATCATTCGGATCCGTATCTTCCTTTATTTTTCCAGATTACTTCATATGCCATTTTGGCCAAACACTATTAATGGTAGCGTTTTTAACGAATATCGTTATTGACGGAAATATATGGATGATTTCAGAGAGAGAGAGAGAGAGAGAGAGAGAGAGAGAGAGAGAGAGAGAGAGAGAGAGAGAGAGAGAGAATATCAGTTGGTGCGTGAGTTTTCGTCATGGAATTTTAATTTCTATTAATAAGGTTGTCTGATATTGTGTCTCTCTCTCAATATTCATTTCTCACAAGACGCGTAAACAAACCTGATGCAATTCAATGAAAGTGGAAACTCGATGTTTCCATTGAATATATTAAAAAAAAAAAAGCTGACTTTGCTGATAATCGCACGATTCACCCAATCAAACAACAGCCGTGTCTTCAGTATATTATATAATGTAAACAAGGTGACGCACTAATATATAATGTAAACGAGGTTACACACTAATAAGAAGCAAAACAGTACCACGAAGAAGATGATAGAGACGAAGAACGGAAATAAAAGTGTAAAACGGATCGTAAATACGACAGATGGCAAAAGCAGCCTCATTCGTCCCATTCCAGATAGTCTTGGAATGATGCTGTGTGAACGAGTCCTCCTCTTTTTCTTCTCCTTCGGGAATCTCTCTCTCTCTCTCTCTGTCTGTCTGTCTGTCTCTCTCTCTCTCTCTCTCTCTCTCTCTCTCTCTCTCTCTCTCTCTCTCTCTCTCTCTCTCTCTGGGAAACCTGGACTTTTAGATTAGAAAATTCAACCATCAATCGCTAAGTTATCGGTTCCTTTATAGCTTTTGATAAGAGCTGATAAGATCGGATAAAAAAAGGAAGCAATTCCAAACTTCTGGGATGAGAGAGAGAGAGAGAGAGAGAGAGAGAGAGAGAGAGAGAGAGAGAGAGAGAGAGAGAGAGAGAGAGAGAGAGAGAGTATAATGAAGGATTATCTTTTATTATCACGTAAACATGCAAAGGACAGAGAGAGAGAGAGAGAGAGAGAGAGAGAGAGAGAGAGAGAGAGAGAGAGAGAACAATGAAGGATCATCTTTTTATTGTCATGAAAAATATGCAAAAAGAGAGAGAGAGAGAGAGAGAGAGAGAGAGAGAGAGAGAGAGAGAGAGAGAGAGAGAGAGAGAGAGAGAGAGAGAACAATGAAGGATTATCTTTTTATCATGAAAAATATGCAAAGACGAGAGAGAGAGAGAGAGAGAGAGAGAGAGAGAGAGAGAGAGAGAGAGAGAGAGAGAGAGAGAGAGAGATAACAATGAAGGATTATCTTTTCATTACCATGAAAAATATGCAAAGGCAGAGAGAGAGAGAGAGAGAGAGAGAGAGAGAGAGAGAGAGAGAGAGAGAGAGAGAGAGAGAGAGAGAGAACAATGAAGGATTATCTTTTTATTATCATGAAAAATATGCAAAAGAGAGAGAGAGAGAGAGAGAGAGAGAGAGAGAGAGAGAGAGAGAGAGAGAGAGAGAGAGAGAGAGAGAGAACACAATGAAGGATTATCTTTTCATTACCATGAAAAATATGCAATGACGAGAGAGAGAGAGAGACAGAGAATTTAATCATTCCAATAATCACTGGCCTTCTCTGCTGTGCCTCGGCAACATCAGCTTCAAAGAAATAAGAGAGGGAAAAGTTTCAGTGCCAACTAAAATCCTTTATCACCCATGGAAACTTACACCGTAACAATAGTTATGTGAGAGAGAGAGAGAGAGAGAGAGAGAGAGAGAGAGAGAGAGAGCATTACATCAGAGCTTGGAAACACAAAGGCACTGGCGTGACTATTTCAAGATTAAAATCTGAATCGGAGTCGTAGCCTCGATTTTCCCATCTATTCTTTGTCCATTTCTGATCGGCTCTGGGCATCGTCCGAGGCCATTCCGGATCCCTTGCCGAATCAATTATGACCCGGAAATTGGCTGAAGGCTCCCCCCCCTTTCCTAAAGAATCGATAGTCTTATGTGGCATTTTTTCATTATTATTTTTTAGCATCATCTGCTCACACGACTTCGATGACTGTGACACGAGTGATTATATATATTTTTTATTGATTTGCAAATTATATTTCCAATTTCTTATTTAATTTGCAATCCCTTTCTTTCCACGTCAGACACGCCCACCCCTTTCTTTTCATTGAAGGTTAGA
>NC_089781.1:26345380-26347880 GCF_040412425.1 Macrobrachium rosenbergii
CCGGATGAAAGATATAGTTCATACGAAAACTCGGAATTGGATTTTGCATCCAGCAGTCTGGGAGCCAATGGAAATCTGATTTGATTCGCAGAAAAGCAGCATTACTCCCGTGCTTAAGTTCTGTCACAACTGCCAACGCTATTTCGGTGAGGATGGAAGGCTGCTTTATTTCACACACACACTCTCTCTCTCTCTCTCTCTCTCTCTCTCTCTCTCTCTCTCTCTCTCTCTCTCTCTCTCTCTCTCTCTCTCTCTCTTTCCCCAAGGGCGTGGGTGTATGAAGAAGGTGTACACGCTCTCTCTCTTTCTCCTTTCGATAGAGGCCTTCCTCCTCCGCAATCTTCTCTCTCTCTCTCTCTCTCTCTCTCTCTCTCTCTCTCTCTCTCTCTCTCTCTCTCTGTGGACCCTTCTATCCTCTCGCACCTCTCCTCTGTCGCTCTCCGTTCCTCCTCCCTACTTTTCTTAGGGAAGATGAAATGGTTTACGTATTTCTCTTGTTTTAATGGTTCCTCCAATTCACTCCACCACCTCCTCCTCCTCCTCCTCCTACCCCTCCTCCTTCTCTCCTCCACCACCTCCTCCTCTTCTTCCTCCTCCTCCTCTCAGAGAGAGAGAGAGAGAGAGAGAGAGAGAGAGAGACACAAGGCACAAATAAACAACCCGGCAAAGCGAACGCAACTTCTTTTCAAAAGCGTACGATGGCGTGTAACCGAGTTCGCGAAACAAATGCCCTCTTTTGATCTCTGCTCTCGTACGCGGAAAGCATATGCAGTTGGATTTCGTTTCTCCTTTTTTATCGTAGATCTCGGAAGGAGAGTTATTCAGCTAAAACTACCTTTGAGGGAATTTTTCATGCCTTTTGCCAAGACATTGCAGTTCCAAGGCCTCGCGATATTACTAAATCCCTTTGCGTTCGTGAAGTGAGAGGGAGAGAGAGAGAGAGAGAGAAAAGGCTGCAGGAAAATGAGGTGTGTATTTTCAGCAACGAAATGGGTACACAGGCGAATAATAATAATAATAATAATAATAATAATAATAATAATAATAATAATAATAATAATAATAATAATAATAATAATAATAATAATATTTTGTTGAAAAACATCCTCTGAAAATCAGGTGTGTATTTTCACCAACGGAATGGCTACAAAGGCGAATAATAATAATAATAATAATAATAATAATATTTTGTTGAAAAACATCCTCTGAAAAGCAGGTATGTATTTTCAGCAACGGAATGGTACACAGGCGAAATAATAATAATAATAATAATAATAATAATAATAATAATAATAATAATAATAATAATAATAATAATAATTTGTTGAAAAACATGCTTGAAAGAGGTCTTCCAATAATAATAATAATAATAATAATAATAATAATAATAATAATAATAATAATAATAATAATAAAAATAATTTGTTGAAAAACATGCTTGAAAGAGGTCTTCTTCCTTCCAATAATAATAATAATAATAATAATAATAATAATAATAATAATAATGAAAAGGAACCTGGAAAAACTAGATGCCGAAGTAGCTCCAGGACTCATGCAGAAGAGTGTGCCACTAGAAACAGCTGACATAGTGAGAAAAGTGATAGACTCCTAAGGAGGCAGGATGCAACCCGGAACCCCCCACCCACACTGTGAATACCACCTAGGATAACTGCAATAGAAAAAAAAAATAATAATCGACTCCCAATCTCAAGTATGTAGTAAGGGCGGCGATAATCCCCATGTTTGAATTCTCACGTTTTAGCAGAAAAGCTCTGGAGAGCAGGTCAACAGAATTTGAATGGACTGACGAAACTTGGGACGCCTATTCATTAGGTGACTTTGGGAGGAATGATTTCTTGGAACAATCGAATCAGATTTGCAAAGGTTTTCAAGGGAACAAAACACCAAAGCTGAACTTATTTCTAAATTGATATAAATCCGAGAAGGGACTCGGATGAACTTTTGTGTCAGGATTCATGTACAAGTGTATGAAAAATGCTGTAAGACTAGAAACCTTCAGACACAAAGTTGAATATTCATACTTGCATGGCGTATGTACCCCGTGCTTGTGCAATTTTATTTATACAGAATGTGCATATAGTTCGACTTGCGCGCTACGTGTTATATCTCTTAGGCTTATAGAAAATGTGATTCACTTGGTAAATAGAGATATGATTAAGTGTTACCGTGGAAATAACGCCGTGTAATCATTCTCCCTCTCTCTCAAACAGGAAATAAGCTTATACGAGTCAACTCTCTCTCTCTCTCTCTCGAACAGGAAATAAGCTTAAACAGGTCATCATCTCTCTCTCTCTCTCTCTCTCTCTCTCTCTCTCTCTCTCTCTCTCTCTCTCTCTCTCTCTCAACCAAGAAATAAACCTACATCAGTCCATATTCAACGTTACTTACGAAGTGAGAAACTTAATCTCCTGGTATTTTCTGAGACTAGCGGACCCCCGCCCCGCCCCCACCGCTCCCTTCGACCCAGAATCCCCTCCCC